>NC_069793.1:16982112-17285142 GCF_027406575.1 Nycticebus coucang
CTCTGAAAACTACTTTAGTGACTCCTTAGCAAGGTCTTTAAAAAGAAATCAGGAATCCTTAAGCCATGGTGAACCAAGGGAAATAGTTCTCAGCTGAACCATTTACCTTGCTAGCAAGACTTTTCTATGAATAACTTTTGGATCTCTTAAAAATTGCAGTCTGTTACCAAAATACAAAAATTTGTGACATAGATATGTTTAGAGCTTACTCTTTAGAAAAAAGATCTAGCCTCTGACCTGGGTAACACCTTTTGTATTGAAGAAATCAGTTATGTAACAGCATTTAGCAAGCATAACATGACTATGGAAACATGATGGAGAACAATAACACCAGCTCTGGGATCAGGGGACCTGAATTTATTTCTCCCTGTGCCATGATCTCATTTAATGATTTTAAACCATTCTCTCTCCTTCTACAAATAGTTTACTTCACTCTTTTAAGTAAAGAGGTGTTTAAGAGGTGTTAACAACTCCTGAGATTATGTTCATGCTAACATATTAGAACTATCAATATTATTACATTTACTTCTACCCCAACTAGTAGAAGTAAAATTGGAATGGTTTGGAGAGATCACATATAGGTATATGGCCAGAAATTGATTACCACCCTACTGTGTGAAGTGTGTCAAGCTGGAGTCCCAGAGATTAAGTCAGCTACTGAAATGAGAAGAGAAGACTACCACTCTCTCTGGAAAGTAGTGATTTTGGTTTATTTCTTACAAGCTTATATACTTTAACAATATCAAATTCTAGGGATGCAAGGCTGGTTTAACATACGCAAGTCTATAAACGTTATCCACCATATTAACAGAGGCAAAAATAAAGATCACATGATCCTCTCAATAGATGCAGAAAAAGCATTTGATAAAATCCAGCATCCTTTTCTAATTAGAACACTGAAGAGTATAGGCACAGGTGGCACATTTCTAAAACTGATTGTAGCTATCTATGACAAAACCACAGCCAATATTTTACTGAATGGAGTAAAACTGAAAGCTTTTCCTCTTAGAACTGGAACCAGACAAGGTTGTCCTCTGTCACCTTTACTATTCAACGTAGTGCTGGAAGTTCTAGCCAATACAATTCGGCAAGACAAGGAAATAAAGGGAATCCAAATGGGAGCAGAGGAGGTCAAACTCTCCCTCTTTGCTGATGACATGATCTTATACTTAGAGAACCCCAAAGACTCAACCACAAGACTCCTAAAAGTCATCAAAAAATACAGTAATGTTTCAGGATATAAAATCAATGTCCACAAGTCAGTAGCCTTTGTGTACACCAATAACAGTCAAGATGAGAAGCTAAATAAGGACACAACTCCCTTCACCATAGTTTCAAAGAAAATGAAATACCTAGGAATATACCTAACGAAGGAGGTGAAGGACCTCTGTAAAGAAAACTATGAAATCCTCAGAAAGGAAATAGCAGAGGATATTAACAAATGGAAGAACATACCATGCTCATGGATGGGAAGAATCAACATTGTTAAAATGTCTATACTTCCCAAAGCAATCTACCTATTCAATGCCATTCCTATCAAAATACCAACATCGTACTTTCAAGATTTGGAAAAAATGATTCTGCGTTTTGTATGGAACCGGAAAAAACCCCGTATAGCTAAGGCAGTTCTCTGTAACAAAAATAAAGCTGGGGGCATCAGCATACCAGATTTTAGTCTGTACTACAAAGCCATAGTGGTCAAGACAGCATGGTACTGGCACAAAAACAGAGACATAGACACTTGGAATCGAATTGAAAACCAAGAAATGAAACTAACATTTTACAACCACCTAATCTTTGATAAACCAAACAAGAACATACCTTGGGGGAAAGACTCCCTATTCAATAAATGGTGTTGGGAGAACTGGATGTCTACATGTAAAAGACTGAAACTGGACCCACACCTTTCCCCACTCACAAAAATTGATTCAAGATGGATAAAGGACTTAAACTTAAGGCATGAAACAATAAAAATCCTCAAAGAAAGCATAGGAAAAACACTGGAAGATATTGGCCTGGGGAAAGACTTCATGAAGAAGACTGCCATGGCAATTGCAACAACAACAAAAATAAACAAATGGGACTTCATTAAACTGAAAAGCTTCTGTACAGCTAAGGAGACAATAACCAAAACAAAGAGACAACCTACACAATGGGAAAGGATATTTGCATATTTTCAATCAGACAAAAGCTTGATAACTAGAATCTATAGAGAACTCAAATTAATCCACATGAAAAAAGCCAACAATCCCATATATCATTGGGCAAGAGACATGAATAGAACTTTCTCTAAAGACGACAGACGAATGGCTAACAAACACATGAAAAAATGTTCATCATCTCTATATATTAGAGAAATGCAAATCAAAACAACCCTGAGATATCATCTAACCCCAGTGAGAATGGCCCACATCACAAAATCTCAAAACCGCAGATGCTGGCGTGGATGTGGAGAGAAGGGAACACTTTTACACTGCTGGTGGGACTGCAAACTAGTACAACCTTTCTGGAAGGAAGTATGGAGAAATCTCAAAGCACTCAAGCTAGACCTCCCATTTGATCCTGCAATCCCATTACTGGGCATCTACCCAGAAGGAAAAAAATCCTTTTATCATAAGGACACTTGTACTAGACTGTTTATTGCAGCTCAATTTACAATCACCAAAATGTGGAAACAGCCTAAATGCCCACCAACCCAGGAATGGATTAACAAGCTGTGGTATATGTATACCATGGAATACTATTCAGCCATTAAAAAAAATGGAGACTTTACATCCTTCGTATTAACCTGGATGGACGTGGAAGACATTATTCTTAGGAAAGCATCACAAGAATGGAGAAGCATGAATCCTATGTACTCAATTTTGATATGAGGACAATTAATGACAATTATGGTTATGGGGGGGAAACAGAAAGAGGAAAGGAGGGAGGTGGGTGGGGCCTTGGTGTGTGTCACACTTTATGGGGGCAAGACATGATTGCAAGAGGGACTTTACCTAACAATTGCAATCAGTGTAACCTGGCTTATTGTACCCTCAATGAATCCCCAACAATAAATATATATATATATATATATATATATATATATATATATATATATATATATATATATATATATATATATATATATATATATCAAATTCTACATGTACACACATGTACACATTCTACATCATTAACTATCTTTCATCACATGTTCCTAATGATAATGGTCAATTGTTCCTAATGATAATAAACAAAACAACCATAAAACTTGTTAATCTACAATCTACTAAGCTGTCAATAATATCACCTGATGCCAACACCTGGCACCAGTAAATCTAACAAACACATCCATAAACTTCTCTAACTAAAAAACAAAATGCCAAATGTGGGGAATAATAGTTTCTGGTGATCACAAGGCCAAACAACAGACTCTGATCTTCTGCTTTCAAAGCCCTTCCAGGAAATTTCTCAGATATACAGATTCTCCCTGCAGAGTCTGCCTCCTACGTGACTGGCCTCCCAATCCACATGAAGAAACATCTTATAAGAAAGTCCCTTCAATGGATCTCTGAAAACTTCATCACAGTGCCTGCTTCTGGTTCTTAAAGTACTCAGGTTATATTTACCCATTTCTTTTGTTAGCATCCAAATTATACATCATCACAGAAAATACGGCAGCCTGTCGATCGGTCACTTTCTTAGCATACTGGACTCATTGACAAACTAAATATAAAACAAAACACAAAACAAAGAATAAAACAAAAGAATCAACTGAACTTCCTATAAGACCATCAATTTTTGACAATGAATTCAAAGTTTCAATCCCTTCAGCTAAATTCTCCAAAATGGAATCTCCATCAACATGCTCTAATTTAATTTGAAATGTTTCATACACTTTTTGTTTCAATCTAATAATATCATCTGTAAGATTCTCATGATTTAACAAATGCTTCTTAACCTTATACCAAGGGAATTCAGTTGCATTGTACCTTACTGGCGTTGTACAAAAAGAAATCATATTCCAATCACATCTTAATTTTATCCGTTTTTGTAAGCTAGACATTTGGTCTCCTAACATTATTACAGCTTGCTCTAAATCTGAAAGTTCATTATGGATTTCTGTGTCAATTTGTCTTTGAGCCATCCAAAGCTGCTCAGAATTATGGTGCCATTCCATGACAAAATCTTCAGTTTTGATGCTCTTGGTCAGAGTAAACCCAGCAGCAGCAGCAGCAGCAGCAATGACAGCAATTATTCCCAATATCACTGCAATCAGCATTCCGATGAAACATCTGGTTCATCTCAGGACCTTCTTGACTATCATTTGCAGGATGGACAACATGGGAGATTCTTTAGGGGCAGGAAAGCTTCACTGGCAGCCAAGTACCTGTTCTGGCTCTTAGAAAATATACCTGCTCTTTGGAAATATCTAACTGAACAGAGCTGTTAATACATATATACATAGTACAGGTTTGTAGAAAGCAAATTTCACCATTTGTTTTGTTCCAATAAATAGGACATTTAAGCCAAACAAAAGGCAATCTCAAGCAAGCCTGAATATCACAAGTTGTTTCTCTAGTAAAGAACAAAGTATAATTTACATGTTGTTTAGCATGATATAGTCCTACAACCCACGTCTGAAGAGGGCAGAGTGCAATTCCTACCTTCCACAAGTGATTTTATTTATGATATTTTAATAAACCAGGGGAGGGAGGAGAAAATCCTCCATTTCTCCACATAATATGACTAGATGCTGCAGTGGAAATTGATGTATGATTCCTTTTCCATCTCAAAGGTGTCATAGACTCCTGATTGTGTGCAAAGCCATGAGGGTCCAAATCAATGACACTTCCATAGAAAGTATTAGCAACTAAAAACACACTGTCACCTTTACACTTTGTTTAATGCACCCAATCACTTATTTGTGAAAAGGTGTGTGTTTGATAAAGTGGTAATTCAGGAGGAGCCACAGCATAATTAAGTTTTGTTCCGGAAATAGAAATCCCTGACAAAAGATACATTTCCACTTGTGGGAATTCACTAGTGTTATGCCTGATGCTTATCCAGACTTGAAACTTCATGGTTAGACAATGAGGTTTATTACCAAAGCACATAGGTGGTCCACTGACTCCAGTACTATAATTAAAGAGTGTCATGCCTTCTTCATTAGGTTTTAAGGGACCACGAGTGTCATAAGGTCCTGGAAGCCAAGAAAACTCATTCATATAAATTGGAACACTGGGTTCAAACCAACTGACTCCCATCAGTAGAGGAGGGTTTGGAATATATGTCCAATATTGAAAAGCTTGTGCACTTACCTGACTGCTTTGGGAAGAAAATATAGCAATCATAGCAAGAAACAAGTTGAGTGTAGTTAGAGGCTGTTTTGCCTGTGCCACCAGATCTTCAGCTTTACGACAGAATTTTTTAACTTGGTCCCAAGACATCTCTGTGGCATTCTTTGTTCTTTCCAGCAATGTTCTTTTCCTCTTGGTAGCGCTGTTCAGAGTCATTCTGAAAAAAGGTCATGTCAGTGTATGTGGATCTGATTGCTGGTCCTTTGCTTTCATGGTAAAGTTTTAAAAGTTTGTCTGAGATCCAAAGATCTCCAATGTCTGTAGAAATAAAAGCATAGCCTCTTCCCCATCATATTACCTGAATAGGCAACCACTTATTGGTAGGAAGATCCTTATAGTAAACAGGCTGATATAAGGGTTCAGTGATATTTTTATCCCAATGTTTATGAGCAGGGATTTCATTTTTGTCATTCATATTCAAAAAATGTAATGTAAACAGGACAGAATGCAATATATTCCTGGGGGGGTTCATTATACTGTTTTCCCCCTTTCTTTTGTTTAAGTAGCATTTCTTTTAATGTGCGATTTTATCTTTCTCTGATGCTTGACCTGTACTATTACCTGGAATTCCAGTGGTATGTTTTATATAATATAATTGAAAAAATGCTTGACACTTACCAGAGATATAAGCTGAGCCATTATCAGTTTTTATCATATGTGGCTTTCCTATTACAGCAAAGATTTCTAATCAATGCATAATAACTGCATCTGCCTTTTCTGAAGTCTGTAGCACCTGAAAAGTGTGAGTAGGTATCTATAGAATGATGTATATATTTTAATGATCTAAATTCAGCAAATTGTGTAACATTCATTTGCCATTATGATTACTTTTGAATCCTTTTGGATTAACTCTGCTTGGCAGAGTGGTAGCATTGATAGGCTGACACATAGGATAGGATTGAACAATGGCTCGAGCTCAGTGCCAAGATATATGATGTCTTTGTTTTAATGATTGTGCATTAGTATGATGTAGTGTTTGTTCTTGTTGAGCTGATAATACGAGCTTATTAAGTGATCAATCTGAGCATTTCCTAAAGAAAGATATCCAGGTAAATTAGAATGAGCTCTTATATGTGAGATGAATAAAGGCTGAGTTCTGAATCTCAGTTAGCATTGTAGATTCTTGAATAAAGTTATCAATTCTGACTCCTTCCAAGGTAAAGTAACCATTTCTATTGTTTGAACTATATGGGCCAAATATTGGAAGTCAGGTACTATGTTTAGAGAAATATCAGAATAATTAGTCAATAACATAATGATAGCAAATAATTCTGCCTTTTGAACAGATTGATAAGGAGATTGTTGAGTCTTATGGTTATAAGGACCCAGATATTCAGAAATGCCCATTTTACTGGTGGCTGTGTAAAATGTAGGTGTTCCTTGAATGGGTTCTGATTTCACTATCTTGGGCAAAATCCATGTAGTGTTTTTCAAAAATTGTAAACATTTATCAGTAGGATAATGATTATCAATTTCACCTAAAAAAATCAGCCAATGTTATTTGCCAATATTTGTACTTAATATGTATAATTGATTTATTTGTTGGTTGGTTAATGTGACTATAATTTTGTCTGGATCTCTACCTGCAAGCTGACGTAATTGATGACATCCTTTAATAGTTATTAAAGAAATTTTTTGAACATAGGTTTCCAATTTTTTGTAGCTCTATTAGATAAAAAACACTGTTGTATAAATGCTTCCTTTTGAGCTATTAACCCAGTTGAAGAATGTTTAGAAGGAAAAATGTAGAGAATGAAATGAGTGTAATCATATATTCTATCTTTTTGTATGTGACTTTCAAGCCAAACTAACTTTTTCAGCTTCCTTGGTTAATTGATGAAGACTATGTAAGTCCGGATCTCCTTCTAGAATTGAAAATAAATTTTCTAGGGCATAAGTGGGAATGCCTAATGATGTTCTAACCCAATTGATGTCTCCCAATAACTTCTGAAAGTCATTAAGAGTTTTCAGGGTATCTCTTCTAATTTGTATTTTCTGGGGAATTATGGTTTGAGCTGTTAGTTTATACCCTAAATAATTCCATGGTTCCTCTGTTTGAATTTTATCTGAAGCAATACAAAGTCCATATGGAACAAAATGAATACAAGCCTTTTGATAGAGTCTTACAATTCATCCTTGGATGGATGATCAAACAAAGTATCATCCATATAATGTAGGCAAATACTTTGAGGGAATTCCTGTTTAAGCGTTTCTAATGGTTGGTGCACAAATAATTGACATAAGGCAGGGCTATTCAACATGCCTTGAGGCAATACCTTCCACTGATATCTAGAAGCAGGTTGAGAATTATTTAAAGAGGGAATAGTAAAAGCAAAGTGTTCTGCATCTTGTGGCTGAAGTTTACTAAAGAAAAAAAATCTTTTAAATCTATAATAAAAATAGGATATTCTCTTGGAATTAAAGAAGGATTAGGCATTCCTGACTGTAATGGGCCCATAGGTTATATTATAGCATTGATCTTGCTTAAGTCAGTTAACATGCGCCCTCTACCAGATTTTTTCTTTATTACAAATACTAGAAAATTCCATGGGCTGGTGGAATGTTCTATGTTCCCTTGTTCCAATTGTTCTTTCACTAAGGCTTGAAGCACTCTAACTTCTCCAGGGATAGGGGTCACTGTTCCACCCAGACAGGCTTATCTGTCTTCCATTGTAATGGTAGAACTAAGTGCTGTGCAGCAGTCCCTAAGGAAAATCCTCTGTTAAAGTTGAATATCCTAGACCAGTTTTGTCACACCCCATCTGCACAGTTTCAGATGGTAATGATGTATTTTTTGCAGTGGAATTATTACCCATATTAACCATAATGTTTTTAGCCACATTGGAAAGGGTAGGAATTGATAGCATAGTGCCCCCATTGTTGTAATAGACCTCTTCCCTATAAGGTGAGCGCAATTGGGGCTATATATGGTTGAAATTGCACTTGTTGTTGGTCTGGGCCATAGCACTTAAGTGGTTTCACACTTTGTCAATATTAGTCATAGTTCCTAGGCCCACAGAGGTGGCTTTTATTTTTGTTTTTGGCCAATCTTCAGGCCACATATAAGAAACTATAATGGACACATCCCATATCCACTAAACTAGAGAGAGAGAGACACCATTATTAAAGGTAACTGTGGATTGAGGTCTGGCATCATTTATGTAGGTGTGCCAGTATATTTGTTTTCCAGTTCTTCTAAATCCTCCTTCTCTTTTAGTAGGAGCAGTTTTTCCATTATGATAGGGGAGGACAAGCAACTGAGCCAGCCTCTGTCCAGATTGTAAATTCACATCTTTAGTAGCTGATGCCATAGTCAATATTTCCCCCATTGTATCTTCATCAATCACTCCAGTATAAATAGTTAATCCTTCCATAGTTAAACTATTTCTTCCTAACAAAAAGCCTACAGTATTACCAGGTATTGGACCAAAAATTCCCATGGGTATTTTTTAGGGGGTTCTGCAGCTTTAATGGTAACATCCATTGCTAGAGGTATATCAAGAGCAGCACTCCCTGGAGTGGCATGAAATAAATTTTGAACTGAAATTTTTTCAGAATTTTCGGGACTTTTTAATTTTGGTTCATCTGAGCATGGACTTGGCTGTTGCTCACTGGGTAGTGGTGTTGAGCATTCCCTGTGTTGTTTGTCTGAGGACTCCAGGGCCAGCCCCCTGAGGTGTTTCCCTGGCTCTGATTTTGGGAGAGTAAATTGCCATCTTTATCCTTTATGAAGCAGCATTCATTAGTCTAGTGTTCGCCTTTGCCATACCTACAGCATAGGCCAGCAGCCCTAGCATTAGAAACCTTTGAGTCCTTTTGAGTTTTTCTATATTCCTTTCTGATATGTCCAGCTTTGCCACAATTATAGCATTTAGTTTTTGCCGCTACAAGCAGGCCTTTTAAGGCTGTGGCTAAGAGATTTGCCTGAAAAGTTCCAGAACCTACATCTCTGCAGGCATGAATATATTGATCTAGGGCAACACCTTCCTGATTTATTAATCCTGCCATAGCCTTTTTACAATCGGTATCGGCATTTTCATAAGCCAAAGAAAGCAAAAGCATACCTTGAGCATCTACCCCAACAATAGATCTTTGAATAGCTGATTGTAACCGTGCTATAAATTCTGTATATGGTTCATTATTTCCTTGAAAAACCTTGCTAAAGATTTTTTTTTTTCCGCAGTTTTTTGGCCAGGGCTGGGTTTGCACCCACCACCTCCAACATGTGGGGCTGGTGCCCTACTCCTTTGAGCCAAAGGTGCTGCCCTAAAGAATTGTTTAATTTCACCTTTTTCATCTAATTTCTGCCATGCTGTATAGCATAATTCACTAATTTGAGCTAATAATTCATTGGGAAAGTTATTTTGAGCTTGTACATCTTCAAAGGCTCCAGATCCTGTCAGATAGTCATATGTATAGGTCAGAGGATTCTGAGCATGGTTTCTCCGGGCCTGTTTTTTAGCTTCCTCACACCACCATGATTTAAATTGAATATATTGCCCAGGAGATAAAGAAGATTGTGCTAAAGTCTCCCAGTCTGTAGGAATCAAGAGATGGTTACCTCAGTAAGATCTTAAAATGCCCAACACATAAAGAGAGTTAGACCATAAGCATGAAATGCATCGTTTAATAATTTTATGATTTTCATATCAACATCATAGTGAGTAACTTCTACTGCACCATCATTGGCTGCTGCACAAACAATTGGAAAATCCAAAGGCATGGGAGTTATATCTGTTTTAGTAGCCTCTGGAGCTTTGGCTTCTTGGACTATATTTAAAGTATCTGAGTCAACAGGGAACCTAGTAACCATTCTGACCCACAGATCAGGGAGAGGTGGTAGAGCCTGATAAACCAGTGGCAGGGAAGTAGGAGTTAACGAAACAGGAAATAAAGCAGCCTTTTTCTCTATAGGTAAGTGAGATTTCAGGGATTCACAACATTGTTTTAGTAATTATTTTAGTACAGAAATCTCATTTTCTGAAGGGAAGGTGACATCAGAAGAAGCAATTACAGTATCATCCTAGCTAGAGCTATTACTGTCCTCCTCATTTGCAGAACCTGGGGGGATATTTTCAGGCAAAATTTATCAGAAACAGGAGCAGTCTCCGTTTGTTTCACTGGTTCTGCCTTTTCAATGTCAATGGGACGAGTATATTCCTCTATATCTGAGCTTGATTGTAAAGGTTGGAGGGCTACTGTAACTAGATTATAGGCTGACCATACATCTTGATCAATACATTCGCCCCTTTGATGTGCACGTCATGATGCCTTGCCCACATTTTTCCAATCTTTTAAATTTAATTGATTTTTCTTATCAGGACTAAACCAATAACAATGCTTTGCAACAACCTGAAATAGGCATTGTAAAGTTCTTTTCACTTTCACCCCTGTGAAAGGGGTGCTCTTTAATAATGTCTTTAACAAAGTAACATACTGTTCTTCCAGTGAAGGAGAATTACCCATATTTTCTCTTTCTGATGCTGAAAGTCTTGCCTACTTACAGCACTGAGCAATTCCTTTTGGTTTCAGAGTTCCAACCTTACCTTAAGTGATCCGGAAAAGTTGGGGTCGACTCAAAGCTGAGCAGGCCCTTGCTTCCACATCAGTCACGTCCTGCCAACTACACCAAGACGTTGTGTGAAGGGTGCTGAGCTGGGGTCGCAGAGATTAAGCCAGCTACTGAAATGTTGAAGAAAGAGAAGGCTACTGCTCTCTCTGGCAAGTAGCAACTTCAGTTTATTTCTTACAAGCTTATGTACTTTAACAATACCAAATTCTACATGTACACACACGTACACATTCTATGTCATTAACTAACTTTCATCACATGTTCCTAATGATAATGGTCAATTGTTCCTAATGATAATAAACAAAACAACCATAAAACTTGTTAATCTACAATCTACTAAGCTGTCAATAATATCACCTGATGCCAACACTTGACGCCAGTAAATCTAACAAACACATCCATAAACTTCTCTAACTAAAAAACAAAATGCCAAATGTGGGAAGTAATAGTTTTGGTGACCTCAAGGCCAAACAACAAACTCTGATCTTCTGCTTTCAAAGCCCTTCCAGGAAATTCCTCAGATGTACAGATTCCGCCTGCAGAGTCTGCCTCCTACATGACTGGCCTCCAATCCACATGGAGAAACATCTTACAAGAAAGTCCCTTCAATGGATCTCTGAAAACTTCATCACAGTGCCTGCTTCTGGTCCTTAAAGTACCCAGGTTATACCACCCTAAAGTTTTCCATTTTGTAAAAAAAGTAGGAGATGTCCTCCTGGGATAAAACGGTCTTTAGATTGGGCTATGGCAGTAAGTACCTTGAGGACTGGTTCCTCTACCTATTGAAGTGCATGAAACTGCCCATAAGAACACATAGCAAGTACCTGATTTTTGTTGAATTAGTTCCTGAAACTGTTAAACATTAAACTTACATCTCAACCATTTCCTTACCAACTAGTAAGAATTTATCAACTGGATGCACATTTAATTTCTCCTTTCCTTCTGGTTTCTCCTTTTGATTTGAAAAATATGTGCTATTGTCTATCCAGTTTTGTTCCCACTCCCTAAACTTTTATACTGGAAACTTCTTTTGTTTATCATATTCTTTTCTTTTTTCAGCATATTAGAGGGTACACCTGTTCTATTTACATACTTAGGTTTTTTCACAAATTGAGTCAAAGTCATAAGCATGCCTCCTACCCAGATGGTGTGGACTATACCCAATAGGTGTAAATTTAATCACCTCCTGGAAAACTCTCTTTTATTTTTTTTTTACATTTATACTCTACTATTAATATATTTGACATGTATCCTTGCAATATGCACAGTAGGTGAGGTCCCATCGATTACCCCTTTTTGAAAAGATACCTTCTTGCCAAACCCTCACTGATTGTGACCTAGCTCTGTAGAATCTCCCTTATCCATTCTCATGCTACTCTAGGCTCTGGGGAGATGATCTAGACAGGTATAAGGGTGTCAAAGAGCACTCTCTACCTCTATCCTGGCAATTTAAACAGAGTCCGATTAGCCACTAATCTTTCATCAGGTTGGGAATAATTACACAGTAAGTACATGCTAATTTTCTGGTCTGGCTCTCTGCTTTCACTCCAGAGTTGTAAAGCAAATTGAAGACATTTTCACAAAGGACACATTACCAAAATTTATAATAGTCCTTTAGATAGTTCCAAACTTCATTCATAGGTTTTTTTGTCACCTGCTATCACAAAGATTATCATGGCACTACAATGTCTAGTCATGAGTTCTCAGTTTTCTTTTCTTCTTTTGAGACAGAGTCTTATTATGTCACCCTCAGTAAAGTGCTATAGCATCACAGCTCACAGCAACACCAAATTCTTGGGCTTACATGATCATCTTGCCTCAGCCCCCAAAGTAGCTGGGACTACAGATGCCCACCACTGCACCCAGCTATTTTTTTGTTGTAATTGTCATTGTTATTTAGCACACCCAGGCTGGGTTTGAATCCACTAACCTGGTATAGGTGGCTGGTGCCCTAACCAATGAGCTACGGGAGCCAAGTCAGGTTTCAGGTTTCTTAAGCTATTTTTTTATTCTTATTTTAGAAAGGGTATTTGAATAAGAGTAAATAAATGTGGTTCTAAACAGGAAAATTCCTCAATTCAATTTGTTTTGAAAAATAATTTCAAATATTGGTATCTGTTTCTTTTAGTAGATGATTCTAATATGCTTCACAACTAGTGACAGCATAAAAAATGTCATGCCATGTTAGTTTAAAAATAATAATGAGGGAGTAAATTTCCTGGCCCTGGATTTAGGATTCTTGGTTTCTAACTTTGCCTTGGCAGATGATGTTCTGAAGCCCTAGCTTAGATTTTCATGTCATAAATGGGAATACTGATTCCTGTCTTTTTTCCATTCCATTGGCATATTGTTAGATGAAATTAAAATAGCTAAATAAATGCATTGCCTACTCAAATATTATATGGGAATGTAATTATTTTTGTGCTTATCTGTTAATCTAATTGTAGAATTAGCATCAAAAACAACTTCCATGAGGTACTGTATGATACTCTTAGTGTGAACTGCTTCTGTAATCATAGGGGTCATCATCACTGTTACTTAATGTTCACTTGAAATTGATATTTACAAATCATGATAAGCATGAAGGATGGGTTGATAAAGAAATGAAATATTAAGGGTGGAGGCAAGATGGCCGACTGGAGCCAGCTTTCCACAGATGCTCCCCTCCAAAAGGAGAGTTAAAGCACAGAATTTTAGCAAGTTAGCTGATGGTTTGGAGCTGAGCCAAGAGAGAAGTTGAAGAGTGCACATAAACCCTGCTGAGGTGAGCTGTGACCCCAAGGAAACAAACAATAGGTACTAAATCCGTTTGGGGACTCCCAAAAAGATGGGAGTCCCCTTCCCCATGAGAACGGCTCATAGTATACTTTATACAAACAAATGAGTAGAATTCAGATCCCCTCTTATTTCATCCCATGGGAGAGACCCTCTAAAAATTGGAACTCCTTCCCTAGAGAGGACTTACTAGTGTGCCATGGCACTCTCCTGCCAGGCATAAAACTGTACAAAACTATATATATTCTCTACCTGCAATTCTGAACTCCCAGCACTTCCCTCCGCTCTCGCCCCATGATCTAGAAGCCTGTCCACCATGAGGTCCAGATTCTGGGTCATTTTCTCAAGAAGTGTGGACAAGGTGTGAGCTGTGGATGGTCTATGCTGATTCTGCAGTGCAAGAGTAAGGAGAAGACAGTGAACTGAGGGAACCATACAGGAGAGAGAGAGGCAGTGCTCCACAGCACAGAGCAGTAGCAGCAGCAGCGGGAACAATAGGGCTCACACCCCTGGGGATATTTTAGAGAGACACTCACTGCCACTCTAGGCAACCAGAGAAAGCCAAACATTTTCTCCAGTGGCAGCCAGTAGTGGAACACATCTGGGATGGAAATGCAGGCCCCATGAGTAAAGGGTATGCCTGAGGCAGTGCCTGGTGGGGCAGGAGCAGTGGGGACAGAGATTAGAATACACACACACACACAAATGGCATACTCCCAGGGTTGGGCTGAGCCAGAAGGACTGCTTTAGTGTGCCTAAGAAGCACCCAGCCCTAAGGGGATCATAGCTGTTACAAAAGCAGGCAGCAAGAGGGAGAAACCAAGAGCTGAGTGTGAGCTCTAACCACACCCACCCCGCACAGAGTGCAATGGAGACAGACACACCAGCTCCGGGCAGTGGCACAGACCAGGGCTGAGTCGCAGTTTCTATGAACTCAAACAGGGCCTGATGTGCATGGGAATATAGCCAGGACAGAAACAAATCCTGACAAAATATAATTTTCAGCAACATCAATCAGGGGCAGGACTGAAACAGAGTGAACTGCCCCTAGCTTCCATTAAGCACCTGAGGTTGTCAGGCCTCAGTTCCCCCTGCCAGATAGTGGCAGAGAGCAGCACCCTGGCCAAAGAGACACAAATCTCCCTGTAACTCAGGGAGGCGCAAACCTCTGGAGCATCTGCTTATTGGAGGGAATTGGGTCACAGCCCTGCGGGGTTACCAGTGACTGGGTGTGACAGAGGTGCAAGGTGGTGAAGGAAGCATCAACCTTCCCAGACTAATTCATTTGCTGGGTGAGTCCTTCTGACCTCGGGGAGCACTGGAGTGAGTCATACTCTACCTGCCAGCAGACCCCTGCTATATAGTTGCCGGAGACCTTTTGAACTCTCCCACTTGAGACCAGTGCTGACTGGGACAATTGATTTGGACCTCTTGTACTGGGCCAATCACCTGAGGACTGTCCAAAGTGATACCCTGGGTGTGTGGTTGTGGGAAGGTCTGATTTTCCTTTTCCATTTATTACTCGTGGGGGGCAGGGTGACTTATCTGCTGGTATATATCTACAGCTGAGACTTCAACCCAGAGTAACTGATTCAGTAGGGTAGGACAGAGACCAGCTGAAAATAGGACAGAGCCACTTAGCCCCACCACACCAATCAGGTCCCCAGTGTCTCAGGCCATAGCACTATATGGGTCCTTTGCAAAGCTCTAGGGGAAAAGGTACAGAGAAACCAGTCCAAGCTCTTGGGCAAAGGGCTGGTTAATCATTACTTCAGGAGTCTCCAACCCAACTTCACCTTTTCTTCTCATCTAGCCAAATGTTGTAAAATAGTCATGGGGTGGAATCGGCAGGAAAACTCCAGTAACATGAATAACAAGAGTAGATCAAATCCCCCAAGGAATGACATGGTGGACACAACTGAAGACGCCATTCATAAACAAATGGCTGAAATGTCAGAAATGGAATTCAGAATTTGGATTGCAATTAAGATTAATAGAATAAAGGCAAACTTGGAATTAGAAATTCAAGGAGCATTTCAAAAGTTGTCTCAAGAATTCAATGAATTCAAAGACCAAATGACCAAAGATTTTGACACATTGAGACAAGAACTTGCAGCCCTCAAAGATCTGAGAAATACAGTAGACTCCCTCAGTAACAGAATGGAGCAAGCAGATGAAAGGATTTCTGACATTGAAGACAAAGCTTTTGAATGCTCCCAAACACTCAAAGAGGAAGAGAAGTGGAGAGCAAAAATGGACCATTCTCTCAGAAAGCTCTGGGATAATTCAAAGAAAACTAATATTCACCCTATAGGAATTCCTGAAGGCGACAAGGTGGCTTTGAAAGGCACAGATGCTCAACTTTATGAGATAATGAAGTAGAACTTCCCAGACATGCCAAGAGATTCTGAAATTCAGATGGCAGACAGTTTCAGAACTCCAGCATGACTCAACCTGAATAAAACATTTCCCAGACACATTATAATTAACTTCACTAACGTTAAAATGAAGGAGAAAAATCTGCAAGCAGCCAGACGGAAGAAAACCGTAACCTACAATGGGAAGAATATTAGAATGACTGCAGATCTCTCTGCAGATCTCTCTGAAACATTTCAAGCTAGAAGAGGGTAGTCATTGACTTTTAATCTCCTAAAACAAAATAACTTTTATCTAGGATCCTGTATCCAGCTAAACTGACTTTCATTTATGATGGAGAAATTAACTACTTTTTCTTTTTTTTTTTTTTTGTAGAGGCAGAGTCTCACTCTGTTGCCCTCTGTAGAAGGCCATGGCATCACACAGCTCACAGCAACCTCCAACTCCTGGGGCCAGGTGATTCTCCTGCCTCAGCCGCCCAAGTAGCTAGGACCACAGGTACCCACCACAATTCCCAGTTATTTTTTGTTGCAGCTTGGCTGGGGCCGGGTTCAAACCCATCACCCTCGGTATATGGGGCTGGCACCCTACCCACTGAGCCACAGGCACTGCCCGAGAAATTAAATACTTTAATGACATTCACATGTTTAAGAAATTTGCTGTAATGAAATCAGCTCTCCAGGATATTTTAGGACCCATACATCATAATGACCAGCACAATCCTCCACCACAAAAGTAAACTCACTCAGAAACTTTTGATCAAATTCCAACTTCCACAATGGCAAAAGGATTGCAAATGTCCACTGGACTTTCGAAAAACTCAATACCCAAAATTCTACCAGGCTTAGCAATATTCTCAATTAATGTAAATGGCTGAAATTGTCCTCTAAGGAGGCACAGGTTGGCTGACTGGATACAAAAATTCATGCCAGATATCTGCTGCATACAAGAATCTCATCTTACCTTAAAAGATAAATATAGACTCAGGGTGAAGGGATAGTCATCTATATTTCAGGCAAATGGAAATCAAAAAAAAGCAGGTGTTGCAATTTTATTCACAGATACAATAGGCTTTAAAGCAAAAAGTAAGGAAAGATAAGTAAGGTCACTTAATATTTGTTAAGGGTAATACTCAACATGATGAGTTTTCAATTATTAACATTTTTGCACCCAACCAGAACGCAACTCAATTTATAAGAGAGACTTTAACGGACATGAGCAAAGATGAGATTAAGAAAGAAATCACCAAATTTTTGGAACAAAACGATAATGAAGGCATGAATTATCAGAACTTCTGGGATACCACAAAGGCAGTCATAAAGGGAAATTTATAGCACTGCAATCCTTCCTCAAGAGAACAGAAAGAGAAGTTAACGACTTAATGGGGGCATCTCAAGCAACTGGAAAAAGAAGAACATTCCAACCCCAAACCCAGCAGAAGAAAAGAAATAACCAAAATCAGAGCAAAATTAAATGAAATTGAAAACAAAAGGATTTTACAACAGAGCAATAAATCAAAAAGTTGATTTTTTGAAAAGGTCCATAAAATAGATAAACCTTTGGCTAACCAAACGAAGGAAAAAGAGTAAAATCTCTAATTTCATCAATCAGAAATGTCAAAGACGAAATAACAACACACTCCTCAGAAATTCAAAAAAATGCTTAATAAATATTACTAGAAACTCTATTCTCAGACATTTGAAAATCTGAAGGAAATTGACCAATACTTGGAAGCACGCCACCTTCTTAGACTTAGACAGAATGAAGTGGAAAGGTTGAACAGGCCTATATCCAGTTCTGAAATAACATCAACTATACAAAATCTCACTAAAAAGAAAAGGCCAGGACCAGATGGCTTCACCTGGAATGAGTGCATTCAGAAGAATGGCTTCATTCTTCAGAATTCTACTAAACCTTTAAGGAGGAACTAGTACCTATATTACTTAAGCTTTTCCAAAATATAGAAAAAGAAGGAATATTACCCAACACATTCTATGAAGCAAACATTACCTTGATCTCCAAACCAGGAAAATACCCAACAAGAAAAGAAAATTATAGACCAATATCACTAATGAATATTGATGCAAAAATATTCAACAAGATCTTAGCAAACAGAATCCAGCAACACATCAAATAAATTATATACCATGACCAAGTGGGTTTTATCCCAGGGTCTCAAGGGTCTCAATTCATCAAATTAAACAAATTAAAAAATGAAGACCATATGATTCTCTCAATTGATGCAGAAAAAGTTTCTGATAATATCCAGCATCCTTTCATGATCAGAACCCTTAAGAAAATGGGTATAGAAGGAATATTTCTTAACTGGTAGAGGCCGTCTACAGCAAACCCACAGCCAGTATCATATTGAATGGAGTTAAATTGAAATCATTTCCACTCAGACCAGGAACCAGGCAAGGTTGCCCATTGTCTCCACTGCTCTTTAACATTGTAATGGAAGTCTTAGCCATCACAATTAGGCAAGAAAAGGCGATTAAGGGTATACACATAGAGTCAGAAGAGATTAAACTTTCACTCTTTGCAAATGATATGCTTGTATATTTGGAAATAGAACATTTTTTCATAAGGTCCAAGCCTGGAAGATGATATGATTAGTACTCAATCTGATAAAAGTAATCAAGTTAGCAATTGTGGCTTAGAATTAAACATTTAAACAGTATCTAGATGAAATGATTTGTGGATCACTATGTGTTATGATTATTAGATAAGATTTGTTGATAAGCCAGGAATAAGAATAAAAGTATTTAGAAAACTCTAAGACAAAAGGGAAGATTCAAGGAGAGAAACTATGTCTAGTGGTTGTGTTTTAGTGGATAGACCAAGTGTCCAGTTGAAGGAAGTCAGCACAAAGAATGAACAGACCCACACAGATTACGGGTGCAGAGCACTGAGCAGCTCTAGTTGAGTCATACCCAGCAAACCTCGGGTCTGTGTTACTTAGTTCAATGTAAGCATTTCACATTGTATATCAAAGCTGTACACTGAACCCATAAATACACCAATGTACAAAGTTATGATTTAATAAAAAAAAATAAGTGAAAAAAAAGCAGGAAGAAATAGTAGACAATTACTTATCAAAAAATCAGCAATAAAAGGAGGGCCTTGGAAACAGCAGACAACATGTCTCCTAGTTATTCTTGCAAAACCACAGACCTTAAGCAAGTCCTTGCCTCTGTCATCAAGTAACTTGGGAGTCTATAGAATCTTTATCATAACCTTTTGCCCTGGTATTGTCATACATCACAAATTCATTCTCTCCTGAAGACCAGTTTTCTGCCTTCCTGCACATACGCAGCTCACATACCATTCTCATGACTCTTGAGGTCCCTTCAGAAAGAAAACAAGTTTATGCTAAAGGTTAGGATATGCAGAGAACAAGCTTACATAAGAATATTTTAGTATGGGGAATCAAGGTATACTTTCCCCGACACTCAGTGGTCAGGGGAGAAAATTAACGAGACACAAATTATAAATTTTCAACAGGAAACATGGAAGGCATAGGAACTAAAGGACAAAATGCAAGTAAGCCTAACATTCTTGGTGGATGGAGACTTGCTAGTTGCTAAGAATATTAAGATGTTCCGTCATGCTCATCATCAAGAATCTCTCATGAGGGCCAGCTGTCATCCGATTATTTGGGGGCTTAAAAAAAAAAAACCTAAAAGCAAGTATGTGCATTTCCCCCTAAAAGTTAATAAGATAATATTTGGGTCCAATGTTAAGATACTTTGGTTTAATCTGGACGTTTAATTCAGGATTACTTATAGCATCATGTAATTTTATGAATAATTTATGAAGGTAAATTAAAATGAAATAATATTTTTACCTTATCATTTACTGAATATGATTGTGCCATATTATGATGTACAGTATGATCGTACTGTACTCCAGCCTGGATGATAGAGTGAAATGCTCTTTGAAAGATGTATTAAAAAATAAAGTAATATGAAATGATTCTCTTCCCTGGCCAGGAAAGAGTGGGAAGTTGTGAGATTTCTTCACACTACTCAAAAGTGTATGTAATTTAAAACTTATTAATTGTGAATTTCTGTAATTGTCCATTTTATAACATTGGACTATGGTTGACCATAAGTAATGGAACTCTGGAAAGCAAACCATGGATAAGGGAAACTACCATACCGAAAACATTAGGGCAGAGTCAAAGAACATACTTGGTTAAAATCTCTCAACATCTTCATTTCCCAAAGGACATGTCTCACTTAAAAAAAAAAGGGGCTAATTGAAGCAATTATATAGATCTACTAGGAAATAAAATAATGTCTTTTGTTCGAATTACTCTAATGAGAATACCAGCTAATGTATGTGGGGAAAAAATAAGTAAGTTGTGACTCAGGAACCCTGTATGATTTTCAACATTTTATTTTTTTTATTGGCAAATAATAATTGCACATATCCATACAGTCCATAGTGATATTTCCATACACATATGTAGAATAATCAGATCAGGGTAATTAGCATAGCCATTGTGGCAAATGTTTATCATTTATTTGTGTTGAGAACATTCACAATTCCCCTTCTAGCTATTTGAAACAATGTAATATGTGATTGTTAACTACAATCATCCTGCAGTGGTATAGAATACTAGAATTTATTCCTCCTCTCTAGATATATGTTATATCTTTTAATAAACATCTCTCTACTTCTGCAGCCTCTTCCCAGCCTCTAGGATTCTCTGTTCTACTTTTTACTCCTATGACATTGACCTTTTCAGCTTCGCTACATGAGTGAAAACATGTGGTGCTTAACTTTCTGTGCCTGGCCTATGTCACTTAACATAATGGCTTCCAGTTCCATCTATGTTGTTATGCATAACAAGATCCCATTCTTTTTATGCCTTCACAGTATTCCACAATGTATATATACTACATTTTGTTATCCACTCATTTGTGTACATTGGCTATTGTGAATAATGCTACAATGAACATTGGATGTAGGTGTCTCTTCAATAAAATCATTTATCTTCCTTTGCATAAATTCCAAGATTTGAGATTGCTGGATCATAGGGCAATTCTATTTGTGGTTTTCTGAGCAGCATCCATACTGTTCTCCAGCGTGGCTGTACTAGCTTACATCCCACAAACAGTGTACAGAGTTCCCTTTTCTAGTAGTTTTCTGAGCAGCATCCATACTGTTCTCCAGAATGGCTGTACTAGTTTACATCCCACAAACAGTGTATAGAGTTCCCTTTTCTACCAACATTTGTTATTTTTTGCCTTTTTGATAATACCCATCCAAACTTAAGTGAGATGACACTTCACTTTGGTTTTGATTTTCATTTTCCTCATGATTAGTGATATTAATTATTTTATTCCATATATGTTGTCTATTTGTATGTACTCTTTTTAGAATTTTCTTAGGAAACCAAATTAGGATCCCAAATCTGTCACCACCTAATTGTTCAACTGGTAAAGTGTTCCTCCCTTCGTTGGATTTTAGATTTTTTCATGGACAGTGAAAAGAATGAATTAGATAATCTCTAGAAACCCATTCCATTCTCAGTGTTTAAAATTTGATTTTTGGTTTACCTATTCAAGAAAACTCTCATTTAAAATAATAGGAAATTCAGGATTATTATTCCACTTAAGATACAACACTATCTGGAGATTTTCTACTTTGGAGAGCTCTTAAATATGGCAGAGAACATAGGCAACTGAAAAGTAGAAACTGGCTTATAGTTCTACCACGTACAGGATATACCATTCTGGATAATGAAATAAACTGTTATAAGTCTCACCTTTTCCATCTATGATTTGGGAGTAATGGACTCATCTCTGGTGGGAGCGGGGTTGATGCAAATATAGAAGTATCCTTCAGATAATGCATGCTCAATGTATATTTCTTTTGAAAGTGAATTTAGAGCAAGTTAAAAATGTCATTAACTGACAATTAATTGTCAACAGACAATTTACAGTCATATGTCACTTAATGACAAGGATACCTTCTGAGAAACACATCATTGGTTGATGTCATTGTGTGAACATCATGGAGTATACTTACATAGTTAGGCCTAAATGGTACAGCCTCCTACACACCCAGGGTATATTGTACACATGTTACTATGCTGAATACTATAGGCAATTGCAACACAATGGTAAGAATATGTGTATCTAAACATAACTAACCATAGAAGAGAGACAGTATTATTACAATATTATTATCTCAATGAACCACCATTCTATACCTGGTCCATTAATTACTGAAATGTTCTTATTCAGTGTTAATGTTTGTTTGTTTGTTTGTTTGTTTTTTTAATTTCAGGATATCACAGGGGTACTCACATTTTGGTTACATATTTGGATTTTGTACATTTCAAGTTAAAATTATAAGTGTACTCTTCATCCAGAATATGTGCACTATACCTGTTAGGTGCAAATCTACTCATTCCCTCCTCCTCCTCCCCCACCTACATGATTTCCACTGAGTTTTACTTCCATAGGTGCAGATAAGTGTTGGTAAACTCATTCCAAGTTAGCACTGAGTCCATGTGGTGTTTGTTTTCCATTCTTCAATTCTACATTCTCTTGAGAGGGGAGATAAGAGATAGCAATATCTCAAAGGAATCTGATAAGTTGACATGTTTCAAATTCCCAAATGTTGTTTGAATCAATTTTTTATGCCTCTATGAGTTAGGATGAGACATGGTCTTGTTAAAGCCTTTGGTGAAAGATGTTACAGAGGGATAATGCTAACTACCTAGGTAAGTTTTTACATGAGCAATACTGTGGAGCCACGCTAAGATCAAGACTTGAAGCCTGGCCAGGCGCGGTGACTCAGACGTGTAATCCTAGCACACTGGGAGGCTGAGGTGGGTGGATTGCCTGAGCTCATGAGTTTGAGATCAGCCTGAGTCAGAGAAAGACCCCATATCTAAAACTAGCTGGGCATTGAGGCAGGCACCTACACTCCCAGCTAGTTGGACGGCTAAGACAAGAGAAGCACTTGAGCCCAAGAGTTTGAGATTTCTGTGAGTTGTGATGGCATGGCACTCTACCAGGGACAATAAAGTGAGAGACACTGTCTCAAAAAAATAAAAAGACCTGAAGCCCTACAGACTTGTGTTAGGTTTTCACATTGCCCCTTCATTACCTGTATTTCCTGGAATACAAGGTCTAACCTCTCCACGTCTCAATGTTTCTACCTGAAAGACAGAAGGAGGAACCATCCTGCTACATACATGTATGACTCCTTTAAACTAATATTAAATAAAATAATTTATATGAAGTGCATTTGACAGCGCCTAACAAGTGTGAAGCAATCAATTAATATTAGTTTTTGATAATTACACGTACTAATAATGGCAAAGCTTCACACAGAAGCTCATGATTCAATGAATTATTCACTTCTCTTATAAAAATAGCCTCAATTTACTTACTATTTAAATTTGTCAGAAATTTTAATATTCCTAAGAACACAGATTGAAACACAGATAAGAAAGAACTATGGGAACATTCAGAAGAGTATTAGAATTTCCTTAAAGCTGTCATTTCTAAGGTGAGAATAATATACAACATTGAAGAAAAGCATTAAACACAGAGAAATAAAAAGAAAGAGAAAAATATCTCCTTTAGTATTATAATAAACATATAACAATGCTGTTTTGATATATTTATTTCTCATATTTTTATAGATAATTTTATCTTTTTTTTTTTAAAAAAATATATAAACTTCAACTATAGAGTAAATGCACATATATTTTTTTCCATGAAGTTGAACTTCTTTGGAGGAATATTTCCTTAATTCCTAAAGACAAAAACGGATGCCTTATTTAAACACATAGCATAGCTTTTATGCAAATTAAGTGCTTGGTAGAACTTTGCTTTCTTGACACATAGGTGGTTTGGTTGTTAAGTGAGAAAGAGCATTGCTTGGAAGTGTGCTCATGGTTATTCTATTGCTGTGGTTATTCTATGCCCGTTACTGGACTAGAGAAGTTCAAGAAAATATCATGGATATTAGTGAAAGATGTCACCGCTAGTACCACATTTGAAAGCAGTCAGACCAAAGATTTCTCTTTCCCTATGAGTTCTTTTGTTTGTTTTTGACAGAGTCTCACTTTCTCATCCTCAGTAGAGTGCTATGGCATCTTAGCTCACAGCAACCTCAGACTCTTGGGCTCAAGTGATTCTCTTGCATCAGCCACCTAAGTAGCCGGGACAATAGGCTCCCACCACACCTATGAGATAAAATTTTCTTAATGGACAAAAATATAGGAATAGTTGGAGCCTTCATTTCTCCAAATTCTTAATACTTTTGCCAAAGAAATAGCAGTAATTTGCATTTTTAAGTAATGGGAAACTGAGGTGGATCTTAGACATTAGGCAGTTGCACTATTGGAATACTATTACCTACTTTCAATGTTTACTTTATCATCAGCATGGAAAGCATCTAGAGGCATTACAAGGGGTTGGAGACCATGAACAAGCAGAGGTCTTTTTGTTTATAGTAGAGGATGGTAGCTGAGCAGTAAAGTAGGGGACAAAGGATATAAACGAAAGAATATCAGTGAATGAAATCTCCCATGAGTAAATATATTTCTTTATGTTAGAAAATTATACTTGACATTCATGTAAAAATTATAATCATGTGTGACAAATACTATCTCTATTTGTCTACTGTCAAAATTAACCAATAAGTCTGATGTGGGTGATGTGTGTGTGTGTGTGTGACAGCATACAGTCACATTTGTAAAGGAGGAGAAAAAATAAAGATTGGGTGGTTAAAAACTATGCGGATAAATTATAGACAAACATATTTTATTTTTTAATAAGTCATTCCCTTTGAATGGAGTACAATAGCTACAGCCTCACTGAAAGAACACTTACGATTTTAATAAGGATGGTCAAATATCATTTCTTTTCAGTTGATAATGATAAACTTTTTTTAAAATTTCAATTGTGAATTATAATAGCCGATATTACAGCTACATACTTCATACCAACGTAATGCCAATTACTGAGCTGTTGTTGCTTTTACTCTCACTGTTACCACTGAGCTAATTATCTTCACTCTACAGAAAATAATGTAGCGTTCCCAAGGTCAAATACATTTGGTAGAATTCCCTTTGTTCTTTGTTCTAAAGGAAGGCTAGAGTTACAGCCCACTAAGGAACATTAACAGTTTTCTTAAACTCTCTCAGTTTTACTTATTTCATCCGTTACATTATGATAATGATTGTGTGACTCGGTGTTGCTACAACAATTGCATGTGTGTGGTACTTGATAGGCACCCAGGCAAATGTTGGTGGTTAGTTGTGGCTTCTACACATAAAATTGTCTCAATAAATGGCAATATTGTCTTTAGGTTGTATAGTCCAGAAGCTTTGGAGTAATATTTATGCTTTTCTCTGTCTGCACCTTGCTTCGAGGCCATCAGCAAACTGTACTGTATCTCCCTTCACAATGCATCCATTTCCACTGCTACTACCCTGTCCAGACCACCAGCACCTGCAGCTGGATAACCAGGCCCCTAACTTCTGTTCTTGATCCCCTGTAGCCTATTCTCCTTACAGTAGCCAGAATCATCTATTTGACAATTAAGTCAGATCACATCATTCTGCCATGAAAAACCTACCAAAGCCCGGAATCTGCCTGTCACTTGCAGGAAAGTTTTAGCCTTTACAATGGTCTAAAGGCCTTCCAAGCTCTGCCACCAGCCACTCCTGATTCACGCCACTCCAGAGACACCAAATCCTCAGACCACTGGTAGTAGCCTCCGTCCTCCTCAGGGGCTTTTCTCTTGCTGACACTTCTGTATGGAACCTCTTTCCATAGGTATCTTCTTCACTCCTTCCTTGATTTTGTCAGGTTTGGTTATGCCTTCCCTCTCCAGGAAGCCTTCCCTGACCACCTTGTGGACAAGGATCCCTCTCGCAGACCCCACATGTCATTTACTTGGCTTTATCTCTCTCAGGTATTATGATCTGACATTCTAAATGATTTCTTTATTAAATTTAGTCTCCCTACTAGGACTTGAAAATATAGACTTTATCTGTTTTTCTTTTTTTTTAGTGCTGTAACACCACTTCCTAGAGTGCCAGATACATAGTACATGATAAATATTTGAAAATGAACTTACAAATTAATTTTTAAATAGAGCTTAAAATGATATCCCAATAAGTACCTTTCTCACCAGATACGTGTGCACAAATGATAACAAATTGGCATAATTTTCTCAACAGTGTGGTTTTACTTTATTGTTAAGAATAATGATATTAGCTAAGTCTACTATGGGGAGTATAAAAAGGTTAATAAAAATAATAGCAATGTTCTTTAATAACATACATTTTGTTTTTGCTTAACTTCATGACATTTTGTTTTCTCTTGACTTCAAAGCAAAATTTAAGAGATTTTTATACAAAAGAAATCTCAAATAGTATAAAACAGAAAAACATGGTAAAATAACAAACAGGGTAAGAACATACAAATTTTTGTGAGTCTTTCAGCTTTTTAGGTAATTCTAATTTCAACAGACAAAAAACTTTCCCAAAAGAAAAGTAAAACCGTGACTCTCATACAGACGCAAAATGAATACATGGCAAATACTTTGTTGTCTCATTAATGATGGAACTAGTAAGATTATAATCAGTCTAAGGAAGAATTCAATGAACCACAATTAAACATGATTCCATCAGAGATGTGTAATGAATTTAGAAATAAATGCAAAATTGATTTATATGTAAGGGTCAAGGAAGTCAACTGAACCTCCAGTAGACAACATTCGTAATTCTAGGAACAACAACTACTTGCATTAACGTCAGTTTTCTACAACTTGACGTGTAAAATAGCTCAAAGATGGTAAAAGGCATGAAGTCCATAGAATCACATAACCATGAAGAGTGGTACAGACAACACATCCATGGAAGAGATCTAGTAATCATTGTGTTACATTCAAAAGTCTTTCACAATTATGTGTTTCTGACAAAATTTAAATATATTTAGCCATTATATATCAAAGAAGTACCGGTGATTTTAATAAAATAAATTCATCCAAAAGCAAAATCTTCTTTTTACTTTTCTTTATTTACAATTGGCCCCCAAACAAAGCCAGGGCTCAGTTGAAACTCCAGAATTAAAAAAAAAAAAAAAAAAAGAAAGAAACTCCAGAATTACTTTTTGACTTCCCCAACTTAACTATAAATATCTTGCTGTTGGCTGGAAGCCTTACTAGTAAACAGTTGATTCACATGTATTTCATTTGTCAGCAGTATTATACATGCTATTCTTACAATAATGTAAGCTAGAGAAAAGAAAATGTTATTAGGAAAGTCATAAAAGAGAAAAATACACGAACTACTTTCTAGGTGCCAGTGGACCATCACAAAGGTCTTCACCCTCATTGTCTCCATGGTGAGTACCTAAAGAGGAGGGAAAAGACCAGGGATTGGTCTTACTGACTCAGAGATCACAGAGGCAGAAGAAAATCCAGGAATAAATGGACCCCTGATTTCAAACCCGTATTATTCAGGATCAGTTGCATTTACAGGGGAAAAATACAAACTTTCTGTATCCTTTGAAGTCCCGGCAAGAAATAGCATACTGAAAATAAAAGATCAAAGAGGGTTTAATTAACATTAGTATTCAATTTATGGCTAGGGTTAAAGAAAGCTTTATCAAGGCATGATAAAGCACCCCAGAGTTGGCAGTAGCTAGGCAACCATCAGCACACACAGGCAGGAGAGAGCAGGGTCAGGAGGTGATCACACAAATCCAAAAGTAATTGCTGCTGCAAAGGTCCACCCCAGCCTTGGTTATAGGCACCCAAGCCACAGGAGGGAACCAACCAAATAAATGTCATCCTTTCTTCCCTCCTTAGTCTCTGGCCCTCAGTTAACACTGCCTGGTGCTCAGAGGTGAGGCCGCTGGGTAAACCTAACCTTGAAAGACCATCCAGACCACCAATGTAAAAAAGAGTGAAAGCATATCCAAAGGAGAGAAAGGAGTGCATGGAGTCTACTTTCCAAAGTCTATTCCATTTTTTTCTATAAAAGATCATGACCACATCCTTTTTGGAGTAACCTGGAAAAAAGAAAACAGAGCAAATAAGTAGAATCTTCCAACTTATTTGCTTGGTATTTACTGAAGACTTTTGTGAGTCAGACACTGAACTAAGTGCAGGGCATAAAAAGGTGAAGAAGAGAGATACGGCCCTGTTCCCTGCGGCTTATTTAAACAGCATTCAATAGAAGAAAAGTGAATTAGGATTCAACAGCTGTGTGCAGACACAGAATTCGTGAAAGAGTTTTTAAAAATGTACTTAAGGAAGGGCTTTCTGACATTTCTTCCTGGCTGAAAAGGAGTCAGATGTTTTACAAGTGAGATCCTTATGCCTGAATTTCCTCTAACAAAGGACAGTGATCATTTGTCAGGGGTTGTAATGAGGAATTCAGCACTCTCATAGGAAGGTGAATTAGTCAGCTTCAAATATTTACTCTAATCTCTTTTTATAAAATAGAAAAAAGTAGCATACATACCAGAAAAGAAAATAGCTTATTTTATTAAACCACATTTGGCTTATCTGAAAATCAAAATAGTGTCCATCATTAAGAGTCTTATCTTTGCAGGTTAATCCACCACTTCTGAATTTGTCATCAGCTTTTAAATAAAAGAAATCACAATGAATGTGACTGAATTCATACTAATGGGACTGACACAGAATCCTCAGACGCAGAGAATTCTATTTTTGGTGTTACTTATCATCTACCTCATCACTGTCGTGGGAAACCTGCTCCTTGTGGTGACCATAGTCTGTAGCCAGACTTTGGACTCCCCAATGTATTTCTTCCTGGCTTTCTTATCTTTGATAGATGCCTGCTATTCCTCCTCCATAGTCCCTAAAATGCTGGCTGATTTGCTCTCTGACACAAGAGCCATCTCCTTCAATGGCTGCCTGACACAGCTCTTTATTGAACATTTCTTAGGTGGCTCAGAGATTATCCTATTTCTTGTCATGGCCTATGACCGCTACGTGGCCATCTGTAGACCTCTGCACTACATGACCCTCATGAGCCACCGCATCTGCTGCCTCCTGGTGGGGGTGTGCTGGACAGTGGGCTTCCTTCACTCCATTGGGCAGATTCTAGTGACATTATGGCTCCCATTCTGCGGCCCCAACACCTTAGATCACTTCATTTGTGATATTTTCCCCCTGTTGCAACTGGCCTGCACTGACACTTTTCTTGTGGGTTTCTTCCTTGCTGCCAATGGCGGGGTAATCCCTGTGATCACCTTCATAACATTGTTGATATCCTATGTGGTCATCCTGCGCTCCTTGAAGACTCACAGCTCTGTGGGGAGGAAAAAGGCCCTTTCTACCTGTGGCTCCCACATCACAGTTGTCTTTTTATTCTTTGTGCCCTGTATTTTTATGTATCTGCGACCAGTAGCCACCTTTCCAATGGATAAAGCCATAGCGGTATTTTATACACTTGTCACTCCCATGTTAAATCCAGTTATCTACACAGTGAGGAATGCAGAGATGAAAAATGCTATTAGAATGCTATTAAACAGGAATGCAATTTCACATAATAAGTGATCTATTGTGAAGATAGTATTTCCATTGCAATCCTTTTAATTTTTATTTCTTTTCTTCAGAAAGCCTTTCTCATACCTCTCACTTGACTGCCATAACACTTTCACGAGATAAGTATATCAGTATTATTATCAATATTATTCCCATTTTACAGTTGAAGAAAACAAACTTCAGAAAACAATAGCCAGCCCAATGCCAGGGACAGATCTAGTATTAGATGTGCATTCAGCAAGATTCAAATCTAATACTCTTTCAAACATAACAAAAGGTATCACAAGAAAAAGACAGCAATGAGAACAGACTTTGCTTGCTTGCATTGAATTTAAAAACTTTCTTTTCTGATTGCAGAGTTATATGATTTTCCTGCATTTAAACAGTAGTGCCCACTAGTATGTAGATTAGTGTAGAATATAATTTTAAAAGCTCTTTCCCATACTCTCTTGGCCAATTCTTGAACTACCTAACACATAAAAATATATTGGGTTTCTCTATTGAATAAAATTTGTCAGTGATGATAAAAAATAATTATGTTTAAACCTATGTGAAACTTTTTAAATGTCCTCACATACTTACAACTTTATAAAACTTAAATCCAATGTTCTTATTGACAGAAAAATGGAGGATCAAAAGATTAAATAACCAGATCAAACAACGTGTACATAACCCTTGAACTCAGACATGCTTACTCTGTATCCTGTGCTGTTTCCATTACAGAATATTGTGACTAAGAATTATGGTTTCGGATATAAAAATATTTTTAGTTCTATGTTATAGAAAAGATAATTTATTAGGTTAAAAATCATTAGTTGCAATTAAATGCATACTTTTATAAATACATACAGTATATTTTATCTATAAAACAGTTTCACTACAAAAAAAAATGCTGGTTGTACATTTAGTTCCTGAATCTGATATCCTCTTTGGAAACTGCTTTAGGAAATGCTTCACAAGGTATGTAGAAAAAATCAGGACTCTTTACTCCATGGTGGTCTAAAGGAAGGATTTCTCAGCTTAACCACTTGCCTTATTTATAAGCCTTTGTTATAAGTAACGCATGGGTCTTTTAAAAACTGTAATCTGTTACCTGAATACAAATGTGTAGGTCATAGATATGTTTAGAGCTCCCTCTTTAGACAGAAAGATTCAGCCTCCTTCCTCATAGGTATCATGTTTTGTTGGAGAAATCAGTGGATTCAGTAAAGTACCAATACCCAACAAGCAAATCATGATTTAGAACACGATGGATAACAAGAACACCAGCTCCAGGATCAGAACACCTGAGTTTATTTCTCTCTGCTGCACTCTCTAATTTTATGATCTTACATCACTGTCCCTATTTCTACAAAGACTTGACTTTGGTAATTTACAAGTTCTTTATAAGTTCTGTGATGATGTTCATGCTAATACATTAGAACCATAAATATTGTTATATTTACTTCTACTTCAACTACAGGAAATAAAAAAGGATGGGTTTGGAGATTGTATATGGCCAGCGATTGACCACCACCTTAAACTATTCCAGTTTTGTAAACGATTTAGGTGATTGTCCTTCTGGGATGAAAGGGCCATTAAGATGGGAGTAAGATGGTATGAGCTCTGCTTTTGAGTGTTTTCTTACCTTGAGAACTGGTTCCTCTACCTATTGCAGTGCATGAAACTGCCCATAAGAATACTTTGCAGGAACCTGATTTTTGTTGTTAGTTCCTCAACCTGTCAAACATCAAACTTACACAGTAAGCAGTTTCTTACAAACTGTGATCGTATGCATATTTAATTTCTCCTTTTTTCATTCTGATTTCTTCTTTTAGTTTGAAAAATCTGTGCTACTGTCAATCCAGTGTTTTTTGACTAATTCCTTGAGCTTGTATTCTAGAAACAGACTTTCCTTTCCAGCTCCAGGAAAACTTCTTTTGAAAAGTTACCTTCATCTTCAACCCTCACCAACTGGGACCTGAATCTACCCACCTAGTCCTTTCTCCATTCTCATGTGTCTGCAGGGTCTAGGGAGCTGGACCAGACAGCTACAGGGATTCCAAAGTGTTTTCTTTCCTCACCATCATGGCTATTTAATCAAAGGCTGGATGGCTGCATAATGGGCCATCGTGAATAGATTTTAATCTTTTTTTGAGGTTGGTTCCTTTTTTGAGGAATAATTACCTAGTAAGCACATGCTAATTCTTCAATCTGGCTCTGTGCTTTCTCTCAAGAATTATAAGGCAATTTTGAGATTTTGTGATGTGGGCCATTCTCACTGGGGTTAGATGATATCTCAGGGTTGTTTTGATTTGCATTTCTCTAATATATAGAGATGATGAACATTTTTTCATGTGTTTGTTAGCCATTCGTCTGTCCTCTTTAGAGAAAGTTTTATTCATGTCTCTTGCCCATTGATATATGGGATTGTTGGCTTTTTTCATGTGGATTAATTTGAGTTCTCTATAGATCCTAGTTATCAAGCTTTTGTCTGATTGAAAATATGCAAATATCCTTTCCCATTGTGTAGGTTGTCTCTTTGCTTTGGTTATTGTCTCCTTAGCTGTACAGAAGCTTTTCAGTTTAATGAAGTCCCATTTGTTTATTTTTGTTGTTGTTACAATTGCCATGGCAGTCTTCTTCATGAAGTCTGGCGTGGATGTGGAAAGAAGGGAACACTTTTACACTGTTGGTGGGACTGCAAACTAGTACAACCTTTCTGGAAGGAAGTTTGGAGAAACCTCAAAGCACTCAAGCTAGACCTCCCATTTGATCCTGCAATCCCATTACTGGGCATCTACCCAGAAGGAAAAAAATCCTTTTATCGTAAGGACACTTGTACTAGACTGTTTATTGCAGCTCAATTTACAATCACCAAAATGTGGAAACAGCCTAAATGCCCACCAACCCAGGAATGGATTAACAAGCTGTGGTATATGTATACCATGGAATACTATTCAGCCATTAAAAAAAATGGAGACTTTACATCCTTCGTGTTAACCTGGATGGACGTGGAAGACATTATTCTTAGTAAAGCATCACAAGAATGGAGAAGCATGAATCCTATGTACTCAATTTTGATATGAGGACAATTAATGACAATTATGGTTATGGGGGGGGAACAGAAAGAGGGAAGGAGGGAGGGGGGTGGGGCCTTGGTGTGTGTCACACTTTATGGGGGCAAGACATGATTGCAAGAGGGACTTTACCTAATAATTGCAATCAGTGTAACCTGGCTTATTGTACCCTCAATGCATCCCCAACAATAAAAAAAAAAAAAAAAAAATGGAGGAAAAAAAAAAAAAAGAATTATAAGGCAAGATCCGGAAATTTTTATCAATGCCACTTTAGCAAAATCAATGTTTATAACAGTCCTTTACAGTTTCAAGCCTCATTCATATGTTCTTTGTCACCTACCATCACAAATGCTATCCTGGCACTACAGCGTCTAGTCATGCAATCTCAGTTTTCTTAAATTGTTTTTTTTTCCTTATTTTCTAAAACATATTTGAACAAGGGTAAGTAAATGTGGTTCCACATAGGAACATTCATGAATTGAATTTAATATGTTTCAAAAACTAATTTCAAATATTGGTAAGTGTTTCTTTTAATAGATAATTTAATATACTTCACAACTTGTGATAACAAGTCATGACACATTAGTTTAAAAATAATAATCTGAGTCTAAGTATCTTAGCCCAGGATTTAGGAGGCTTGGCTTCTAATTTTTCCTTGACAGATGAAGTTCTGTGTAGAAGATTAACATATTTACTACAACAGCCACCAATCTCATAACTCATCTGAGGAATTACTGAGAACAAGACGTTCTCCTGGCAAGCCTGGAAATCGCTTGTGACTTAGAAGGCAAGCCACCCAGTAACTCAGTAATGCCGGAGGAGCAAAGTTCAGTCCTGTAGTAGTAAGGCTGATGCTAAACATTAGGCATTTGATGGCAGTTCCTTGAAGGATTAGTGGAGAAAAATTGCATATAGTCTTTTTTTTTTTTTTTTTTTTAATTTTTTTATTAAATCATAAGTGTATACAATGATATGATTATGGGGCATCATACACTCACTTCATAAACCATTTGACACATTTTTATCACAGTGGTTAACATAGCCTTTCCGGCGTTGTCTCAGTTACTGTGCCAAAACATTTATATTCTACATTTACCAAGTTTCGCAAATACCCCTGTAATATGCACCACAGGTGTGATCCCACCGATTCCCCTCCCTCTACCCACCCCCCCCTTTCCCACTTCCCCCTATTGTTAAGTTGTAGTTGGGTTATAGCTTTCATGTGAGAGTCCCAAATTAGTTTCATAGTAGGGCTGTGTACATTGGATATTTTTTCTTCCATTCTTGGGATACTTTACTAAGAAGAATATGTTCCAGCTCCATCCATGTAAACATGAAAGAGGTAAAGTCTCCATCTTTCTTTAAGGCTGCATAGTATTCACAAAGATATTTGTACCAGAATGTTTATTGCAGCCCAATTCATAATTGCTAAGTCATGGAAAAAGCCGAAGTGCCCATCGATCCACGAATGGATTAATAAATTGTGGTATATGTATACCATGGAATACTATGCATATAGTCTTTTTGGAGACTTAAGTACATACTCTTTTGGCACCTATGAGATCATTTCCCTGAGCACACAGGCCCTGCATGTCTTTTGCTTAGTAATCTTTCCACCCATTATGTATCTTCTCAATAAAAGGACTCTGCAAAAGGTGCTGGAGGCTTGCCCTGCACCTGTGGGAAGCTCACCTCTTGCAGTTTGTACTCTCAATCCATGTCTCATGTGATCATTTATGGGGTCACGTAGTTCTCACTCCCTGGCTAAGGTTTTCATGTCATAAAGTGGGAATACTGATGCCTGTCTCTTTACCATTCAACAGAGATATTATTGGATTAAATTGAAATAGCAAAAATTAATGCAGTTTTCTACCATGAATATCATAAGAATGTAATTGCTTTCATATTTATCCCATTAATCTAATCCAGAGTTGGCATGACAAACTATTGCTATAATACACCTGATGGGAAGTATTGCTATTCTCAGAGGGGTCATAACTATAACTTAATGTTCACCTGAAATCCATATTTACAAATTATGACAAGCATGAAGGATGGGTTGATAAAGAAATGAAATATTACATTCAAAAAATTTTAAGTCAAATAGTTGCCTTAATGTTTAATGTATAGTATACCAAATATCTAAACTCCATACTAAGCCCATCTGTTATCAAATACCCAGATTTACAAGTGGCCTACAGTTTTGTTTATTGTTTTGTTTTGCTTTAACTAAGTGATTCATCCTTCATACAGACCTATAGAAAGAGTTACAAAATAAGATGAATTAAAGATTAAAATTTCTCCCCTAATGTTCAATCAGGTGTGATTTTTCCAATTCATAAGAATAGAACATTTTCGTACAAAGTCTGAACCTGGAAGATAATATAATTAGTACTCCATATGATAACAATGATCAAATAGTTTGCAATCTCTGAGGAGAATTAAACATTTCAACAGAAACTAGATGAAATGATCTGTAGTTCACTATGTGTTAAGATTGTTAGTGTTTGGAATAAGCCAGGAATAAGGGTAAAGTCATTCCTACCCTAAGAAAAAAGGGAGCATTCGAAGAGGGACTCTATGACCAATGACTATGTCTTAGGGGCAACACCAAAAGCCCAGTGCAGGGGTGAGAAGATTATGAGACACGAATTATAAATTGTCAACAGCAAACTTGGGAGGTGTAGGAATGAAAGGGACAAATACAAGTAAGCCTGACATTCTCAGTGGATGGAGTCTTGCTAGTTTGTAAGTAATTTTAGGAATGCTAGTTGTTCCTCGGCACCCATCATCAAGAATTTCTCATGAGAACCAATTCTCATCTGATTATTTCTGGGATCAAAGATTTAAAAAAAAAAAAAAGTCTGAAAGCAAGTATGGGTGTTTCCCCAAAAATTAACAAGATAAGATTTGGATCTGATGTGTAAGGATACTTTGGTTTAATCTGGACATTTAAATCACAAAAAATGCAAGGCATTATTTAAATCAGAGGGTTAGCTTACTATTGGGCTAACTATAAAGCATGCACATTGTTAGATTTTTTACAAACTTTAACTCTTTTATTGCAGCAACAGTTATTATTAGATAAGTCCTTTCATCCTAGAACAAAATGAGACTCAATAAGATTAAGCAACACATCAAGACTTTTAGATTCTGCCTCCTCTGCCCTTTCTGCTTCACATACTTCTTGCTAGCATGTTGCACAAATATCAAAACATGAAACTGATGCTCGTGGCCACATTGTGAAACAGTGAAGCTTCTTCCCTTCTTTGGGGGGGTCTCTTCTTCCTTGCAGTTCTTTCTTAATCTCTGCTTCCCAAATTATTCACACTCTCTTGATTCCTCTTCTGTCAGGGAAAAGCTATCTAATCATCTCATTCCCACAGATGTATGATCATGAAAAGTGGGAGGCAATGAGCTCAAGAAATGAATAACTAATGGTTGAATTTCAAATAAATGGACACATGAGTTAGAGAAATGTTGGGGGGAAAAATAAGCACTAAAAAAAATCATGGAGGTTACTTGACTTGGGGGTAGAAGTTTGAAGTTAACTACTGTGTCTATAGGGACTTTTCCATTATTTTCCCATAGTGTTAATATCTGTTATTTGAAAAATGGCTCAAGGTCAATTAAGTTGGGAAAGTTTTGACCTATTTAACCCCCAAATATTATTCAATGCCTGCAGCATGTCAGAAAGTTCTTGGGGTTGTATATACATTGTTGAACAATACAGGCGATCGTTGTATTTGTGTGGAACTTAATTCCAGTGAGGAATTGATGGATAGTAAATAAACAAATAAATAAACAATATAATTTTGTCACCAATAAGTTTGTTGAAGAAAATTCTTTTAAGAGGATGATGCAGATATAAGAACTGGGTGTAGATTCCTGTAGCTATTTGAAGCACAGCTAGAATTCTAGTTAGGCCCACGTTTAATAACAACATTACTTTTCATTTAGAAAAAAGCAAGTTACCTAATGAATATATTCGCAGTGGACAAAATATCCACCCTAAGTATATAAAAATTGCATCTTGGAAGATAAAAAAAATTTACTGTTTTTACATATAAAGCACAGATAAAATACATAATCAGGTAGATAGTGTATCTTGATATTAAAATTTCAGAGGCAGGATGATTAGGAGCATAAAATGTAAAAAAACTTCAAAAAATCTTCAGTGTAAAACTGAAAAAAAAAAAAAAAAAGGTTGACGGACACTACCCTAACCCCCTAAATGGTTAGGTAAGAACATGGAGTAACTTTGGAGTGTTAGTGAAGAGACTCCAGTGCAGAGGGAGGGTGGCCCATCCCCTGTGAGCATCACACTCCATAATACTGAGAGACTCGCCCTCCTCAAGAGACCACCCAAGGTGTATAGAAAATAGGTTTGTGAACTAGTTATAATCTGTGAAAAAAGTTGCAAATATACAATTTTAATATGTTTTACTCTTGAAGATAGGAAAAGAACTAGGGCTATGACTCCACATATTATTAATTTGAAAGCATATGATTTTGAGTATCATGGAATAAGAATTTAGTTATTATTTTTTCTGGATGAGATCCACGTTTTAATCCCTAGAAATGGCAGCAAACTTGCAGTTAGATTTGACACAATTTCAGTAATAGCCTGAAAAGACGAAGAGAGAACCAGACTGTGTGTTAAAAAAAAAAAAAAAAAAAATTCAGCCCTAATACGTCTGTGTGACCAAGATGTCTTCATCTGCATTACTGGGAGAGGGATCGTTGTGTTACCATAGAACGGAGCTTAGCTGTGCAGCAAATCCTTGCATGGGTGAGACCACAACCTGGGTTTGTGCTGGAAGAGCACCGGCTTGGCCTGGCTCCAGTGGAGCTCCACGACCTGGGTTTGTGCTGGAAGAGCACCGGCTTGGCCTGGGTCCAGTGGAGCTCTGCCCCTGGGACGGGGATTCTCTGGTGCTGTGCTGAGTTCCTCAGTCACTGGAGACTCAGCCTCTAAGGGATGTAGCCGGAGTGATGTAAGTCAGCACATTGTGAAATTCCGTGTGATTTGAAAATGGCCCTCTGCCCTCTTGTAGCCCAGGTCTATTACCCAAAGGGGAACGTATTGTTAATGATGTTTCTTCTAAAATGTGGATTGGAAACTGCTTACAAATAAAGCTTAAAATACAGCCACATAGTAGGCAGGGTCCCATGAAAGATTATATAAGCAGCTTCGCTGGCTACGATTGGGGGCAACTTTATGGAGATAAAATTTGAATTCCTCTGCCAACTACGCAGGTTTTTTCTTATTTAAGTCCTCTGACGCTTAGAGCACCTGGCGCTGCAGCAACGCTGTGATCCTCAGACCACTGGTACTAGCCTGCTTCCTCCTGACGGACTTTTCACTTGCTGACATTTCTACGCGGAACCTCTTTCCATAGGTATCTGCTCCACTCCTTCCTCGATTCCCTCAGGTTTGGTTAGGCCTTCCCTGTCCAGGAAGCCTACTCTGACTACCCCATGCACAAGGATCCCTCTGCGCATGTTCCATATGTCATTTACTCTACCATATTTATCTTGTGGCAGGTATTTCAATCTGATGTACTACATAATTCCTTTTTTAATTTGCTACCTACTCTCTCTCTCTACTAGGACATGAAAATACAGACGTCTCTGTTTTTCGTTTTTTTCACTGCTATATTTCTACTTTCTAAAGTGCCAGGTACATAGTAATTAATAAATATTTGGAAATGAACTTTGAATTAATTTTTAAATAGAGCTTAAAACAATATTCTAAGGTTCCCTTCCCACCATCCTGACACACACAAGTGCACACACCATGGCCTAGTTGACAAAATTTGTTCAACTTCTTGCTTTTACTTTATTCATAAGAATGTTCATATGAGCTAAATCAAATATGAGTAGTAGAATAAGATTTTTAAGAATGTTCTTGGGCGGCGCCTGTGGCTCAAGCAGTAGGGCGTCGGTCCCATATGCCGGAGGTGGCGGATTCAAACCCAGCCCCGGCCAAAAACCACAAAAAAAAAAAGAATGTTCTTTAACAGCATACTGTGTTTTCACTTGACTTCACAGCAAGTTTTGAAAGAGATCTTTATAAGTTAATCAAATAGAAAACAAATCCAAAATACAATAAAACAGAAAAACTCATGATGAAATAACAGAGTAAGAATATGTGCATTTTTGTGTCTTTCAGATTTTTTTAAATAAATCTAATATTAAAAAGGTAAAAGAACGTTCCAAAAAAAGAAGTAAAATCATGACTCTCACACACGTACAGAATGAACACGGGCCAGATACGTTGTTGTCTCATTAATGATGGAACTAGGAAGATTAGTATGATTGAAACCAGTCCTAAGAGAATTCCATGTACCACACTTACATTGTTCAATCAAACGGTGTAATAATTTAGAAATAAATGGAAAATGGGCTTTCTATGCCAGGGTCAGGGAAGTCAATTGAACCTCCACCAGAAAACATTTGTAGTTCTACAAACAAGAATTGTTTGCATTATTGTCAGTTCTCTACAATTTAAAGACTTGTAAAATGGCTCAAAGATGGGCAAAGATACAAACTCCATAGAATTATGTAACCCCAGAGTGGTACAGACAACATATAGATTGAAGATATCTAGTGATTTTTATATTGCATTTAAAAGTCTTTCACAATATTTATTTCTGACAAAAGTTAAATATTTCTGGCCATTATATATCAAAAGGAGTATAGATAATTTTAAATAAAATATATTCACATAAAAAGAACAAAATTAATTATTTCTAATTACAATTGACTATAAAACAAAGATGGGAATTTCTGACGATAGCCTCCAAATAGTTAAAACTCCACAAATACCTTTTGACTTACCCCAAATTTAACTGCCAATAGACAACATTATTGATAAAATAGAAAGAGTAGCATGTTTCCTCTTTTCTGACAAACCATCAAAGAAAACAGCTTATACACGTGTTATCAAAATATGTTTGGCTTATCTGAAAATCCAAAATACATGGTGTGCATCACGTTTGCTATTAAGAATCTTGTTTTTACAGGTAATCCACCACTTATGAATTTGTCATCAACACTGAAATAAAAGAAGATGAAATGAATGTGACAGAATTCATACTAATGGGACTGACACAGAATCCTCAGATGCAGAGAATTCTATTTTTGGTCTTATTTATCACCTATCTCGTCACTGTCATGGGAAACCTGCTCCTTGTGGTGACCATAGTCTGTAGCCAGACTTTGGACTCCCCAATGTATTTCTTCCTGGCTTTCTTATCTTTGATAGATGCCTGCTATTCCTCCTCCATAATCCCTAAAATGCTGGCTGATTTGCTTACTGGGACAAAAGCCATCTCCTTCAATGGCTGCCTGACACAGCTCTTCCTTGAACATTTCTTAGGTGGCTCAGAGATTGTCCTCCTGGTGGTCATGGCCTATGACCGCTACGTGGCCATCTGTAGACCTCTGCACTACGTGACCCTCATGAGCCACCGCATCTGCTGCCTCCTGGTGGGGGTGTGCTGGATAGTCGGCTTCCTTCACTCCATTGGGCAGATTCTAGTGACATTATGGCTCCCATTCTGCGGCCCCAACACCTTGAATCACTTCATGTGTGACATTTTCCCCCTGCTGCAATTGGCCTGCACTGACACTTTTTTTGTAGGTCTCTTTCTTGCTGCCAATGGTGGAGTGACCTCTATGATCACCTTCATAACATTGTTGATATCCTATGTGGTCATCCTGCACTCCCTGAAGACTCACAGTTCTGTGGGGAGGAAAAAGGCCCTTTCTACCTGTGGCTCCCACATCACAGTTGTCTTTTTATTCTTTGTGCCCTGTATTTTTATGTATCTGCGACCAGTAGCCACCTTTCCAATGGATAAAGCCATAGCAGTATTTTATACACTTGTCACTCCCATGTTAAATCCAGTTATCTACACAGTGAGGAATGCAGAGGTGAAAAATGCTATTAGAATGTTATTAAACAGGAATGCAATTTCACATAATAAATGATCTAATATGAAGAGTGTGTTTGCATCATGATCTTTACAATTTTATCTTTCATTACAGCCTTCCTCACACCTCTCAACTCCTCTGCACTTTTGTAAGGCAGGTATTATTATAATTATTCCTATTTTACAGATAAAGAACACAAAGTTTATAGCCAGCCCAAAGTCAAAGGCAGATCTGGTGTTCAGATATAAATTTGTCTAGAGTCAAATCCAATGTTCTTTCAAACATACCAAAAGGTCTCTGAAGAAAAAGACAGCATTTAGATGAGACCTCTCTTATTTTGTCAGAAATAAAAAACAATTCCTTTTCTAATTGCAGAGTCATATAATGAGCCTGCACTTTTGAACACTATTGCCTACTGGTATGCAGAATAGTGTAGAATGTAATTTAGAAAGATTATCTTCCCAATACTCTCTTCACATACACCTAATATATATAAGGTTTTAAAATACATTAGGTTTCTTCTGTTGAGTATAAGTTGTTGGTGATTATAAAAATTATTGTATGTAAACCTTTGTGAATTTTTTAATTTCCTCACATGGTTACAACTTTATAAAACTGATATCCAGGGCAGTGCCTGTGGCTTAAGGAGTAGGGTGCCGGCCCCATAAAGCAGGAGTGGCGGGTTCAAACCCAGCCCCAGAGAAAAACTGCAAAAAAAAAACCCTGATATCAAATGTTCTTATTTTACAAAAAAAATGGAAGATCAAAGGTTAAAAGAACTGAATCGTAGAACTTGTATAAAATCCTTGAGCTCAAATGTTCTTACTCCATATCCTGTGATACTTTCATTATAGAATATATTGGAACTAATATTTAATTATTGTTTAGTATATAAAAATATTTTTGATTATATGTTACAGAAGGAAAAATTTATCGGTTTTTAATGAATTTTTTTGAGACAGTGTTTTACTATGTCACCCTCAGTAGAGTGCTGTGGCACCACAGCTCGCAGCAACCTCCAACTCTTGGGCTTAAGTAATTCTCTTGCCTCAGCCTCCCAACTAGCAAAGACTACAGGCGCCTGCCACAACACTCTTCCATTTTTTTGTTGCAGTTATCATTGTTGTTTAGCTGGCCTGGGCCAGGTTCAAACCCGCCAGCCTCGGTGTATGTGGCCAGCATCCTACCCACTGAGCTATGGGCACTGAGCCAAGATTTTAATGATTTTCAAATCATTAGTGACAAATGCATTTTTTTTTACAAAACCATATATAAAAATTTATTCAAAACTATGGTTGTACATTTAGTTTCCAAATCTAGTATCTCCTTTGAAAACTCTTCTAGGAAACTCCTTTAGACATTACAAGGTATAGAGAAAATAATTGGGAATTATTACTCCTTGGTGGACCAAAGGAAATATTTCTCAGCTAAACCACTTACCTTACTTGCAAGACATTGTTATAAATAACTTTTAGATCTTTTAAAAATTGCAGTCTGTTACCAAAGTACAAATGTGCATGGTTTAGAGCTCCCTCTTTAGACAGAAACATCAAGCCTCCCACCTCATGGGTGTCATATGTTTGTTTTTTTTATTGTTGGGGATTCATTGAGGGTACAATAAGCCAGGTTACACTGATTGCAATTGTTAGGTAAAGTCCCTCTTGCAATCATGTCTTGACCCCATAAAGTGTGACACACACCAAGGCCCCACCCCCCTCCCTTCTTCCCTCTTAGGTGTCATATGTTTTATTAAAGAAATTAATTGTGATGAAACAATATTTAGCAACATATTATGATTTTATAACATGATGGCAGATAATAACACCAGCTCCAGATCAGGAGACCTAAATTTCTTTCTCCCTGTGCCACTATCTCCTTTCATGTCTTTAAATCCCTCTTCCTATTTCTACAAAGAGTTTACTTATGTCATTTAGGAGGCGTCTACAAGTTCTGTAATTATGTTCATGATAAGATGTCAGAACAATCAATATAGTTGTATTTACTTCTACCTCAACTATAAGTAAAGTAAGAAGGGTTTTGAGAGATTTTGTACCTATATGGCCAGCACTTGACTACAACTCTAAATTTTTCCATTTTTTGTAAACCACTTAGATGTCTTCCTGGGATAAAAAGGATTTTAGAACAGACTAAGAGAATATGAGCTCTGCTCTTGAGTGTTTTGTTACCTTGAGAACTGGTTCCCCTTCCTATTGAAGTGCATGAAACTGCCCATAAGAACCCTTTGCTTTGCAGGTACCTGATTTTTGTTGAATTAGTTCGTGAACCCAGCTAACATCACACATACACCTCAAGCAGTTTCTTAACCATCTGTGATCTGATCCACATTTAATTTCTCCTCCTTTCATTCTGTTTTCTCCTTTTTCTCCTTTTTCTCCATAGTTTTGAAATACTATGTTTCTGTCTCACCTATGTTTTTCCTACTCTATAAACTAATATTCTAGAAACCTCCTTTGTTTTTTTTTTTTTTTAATATTATTATTGTTTTTTGGTTTTTTTTTTGGTTTTTGGCCGGGGCCAGGTTTGAACCCGCCACCTCCGGCATATGGGACCGGCGCCCTACCCCTTGAGCTACAGGCGCCGCCCTCCTTTGTTTATCATATTCTTTTTCCCCAAAAATATTAGGGTTATACCCATTTTACATACTTAGATTTTTTTCACAAATTGAGTCAAGGTTATAAGTGTGCCCCCCACCCAGTGTGGACCATACCGAATAAGTGAAAACTTACTCCCCCCACCCTAGGAAAATTTCTTTTAAAAAGTTACCTTCTTGTCCAACCCTCACTGACTTTGACCCAACTCTATAGAGTCTCCATTCTCCATTCTCACACTACTCTGGGCTCTGGGGAGCTCGACTACACAGGAATAGGGGTTCCAAAGAGCTCTGTTTCTCACCACTCTGGCTATTAATCGGCAGATAAATGGCCACTTAATTGGATCATTATGTATAGATTTTAATCTTTTATCAGTTTGAGAATGATTACCTAGCTAATTTTCTGGTTGGCTCCGTGTTTCCACTCCAGAGTAGTAACACAAGTTGAAGACATTTTCACAGATGACACTTTAATGAAATTTACGTATCTAATAGTCCTTTAGATCGTTCTAAATCTCATTCATGCATTCTTTGTCACCTGCCATCACAAATATTATGGATATCATGACAACATGGCATCAAGTCAAACTAGATTAGTGATGTGGTCTCAGTTTTCTTAAACTCTTTTTTTTTTTTTTTGCCATAACACAATGCTGTTCATAGTAACTGCATTCTCTCAAGCCAATCCAGAGTTATGTACAATTAGTGTTATTTTTAAATACCTATTTTTTTTCTTATTTTAGAAAGTATATTTGAATAAGGGTAAATAAATCTGATCCTACACAGGAACATTCCTGTATGTAATTCAATTTCAAATATTGGTATTTGTTTTGTTCAGTAGACAATTCTAACATGCTTCATAGTTGATGACAGCATAAAAATGTCGTGATACATTAGTTTTTAAATAAAATCTAAGCATCAGGATCTTAGCCCAGGATTTAGGAGGCTTGGCTTCTAAGTTTTCCTTGGCAGGTGACGTTCTGACTCCCCGACCAAGTTTCTCACGTCATAAAGTGGGAATACTGATGCCTGGGTCTTTTCCATTCCCTAAGGATGCTATTAGGTTATACTCAAATGGCCAAAACAAATGCATTTCCTATTCTGAATATTACATGAAAATGTAAATATTTTCATACATACCGAGTTAATCCAATCCAGAATTGGCATGAGAAACAATTGCTATGAAGTACTGTAAGATACACCTGGTGTGAAGTGCTATGTCACCATAGTGGTCATAACTGTCACTGAAGGTCCACCTGACATCAATATTTACAAATCATGATAAGCCTGAGGATGGGTTGATAAAGAAATAAAATATTATATTAAAAATTGTTTAAGTAGATAAATGCCCATCTCAATGTTTAGTTTATACAATGCCAAATATCTAGTCTCCACAGTAAGCCCATATGTTATCAAATATCCAAATTTGTAAATGATGGCTGGTTTTGTTTTGTCTCATCCTTCATACAGACCTATGGAAGAAGTTAAAAACTAAACATGAATTAAAAATAAAAAATTATTTTCTCATATTCGGTCAAGAAACACAAAATAAATTCACCACAACTAAGACACTTTACAGAATTTGACTACACACAGGATATGTGGCATTGTCCAAAGATACCAATTATATCTCAACAAATACTTATGCTGCTGAGTTAGTTGGCGTTTTTAATCTTACAACCTTTCTCATTTCTTGGTGCACTAACAGGTATCCGGAGCCCCAGCCATAGAGACATGTTAAACAAAGAGGCAGATGAGATTTCTCTTCTTGCCCTTTTTTTTTTTTTTTAGGAAACCATACAGCATCTCAAGATTAAATATTATAGGGATTTTCCCATTATTTTCCCATACTGTTAATATCTATTACTTGAAAAATGTCCCAATATTAATTATTTAACCCCCAAATATTGTTCAACTCCTGCAGTATGTCAGACAGTTCTGGGGGCAGGATATGTACTGTTGAACAATACAGACAAGAGTTGTGTTTGTGTGGAACTTAAATTCCAGTGGGGAATGGATGAATAATAAACAAATAAATAACATAATTTGTAAGAAAAAAGTATATTGAAGAAAATACTTATAAGGTGATGAAGCAAAATATAAGAACTGGATATAGATTCGTATAGCTGTTTGAAGAATGGATAAAATTTTAGTTAGACTCAAGTTTATTTTATTTTGTGTGTGTGTGTGTTTTTGTTTTGTGGTTTTTGGCCGGGGCTGATTTTGAACCCACCACCTCTGGCATATGGGGCCAGCACCCTACTCCTTTGAGCTACAGGCTCTGCCCTAGACTCAAGTTTGTTATTAACATTGTTTGTCATTAACATATAACAATGTTTGTTATAACAACATTACTTTTCATTTAAAAAAAAGTAAGTGACCTAATGAATACTTTCACACTGGACAAAATATCCTCCCAAACATGTAAAAATTGCAATTTGAAGGATATAAATATTTTACTGTTTTTATATGTAAAGCACAGATAAAATACACAAATGGGTGGATAGTATATATGTAGTATTAAAATTTCACAGGCAGGATGACTAGGAGAATAAAATATCAAAAAATCTTGGGGGACGTGTAAAACGGAAAAAATTTAAAAAGTAAGGTTAATGGACACTGCCCTAACCCACGTCTGAAGTAATTTTGGAGTGTTAGTGAAGATAGTCCAGCGCAGAGGGTGGCCCATCACCTGTGAGAGTCATGTTCCATAAAACTGAGACTCTCCTTCTTCAGGAAACGTCCCAGGGTTCATAGTAAAATACGTTGGGAAGTTGTAATCTGTCAAGAAAGTTGCAAACGAACAACATTAATAATTTTTACTACTGAAGGTAGAAAAAGAACAAGGGATATAACTCCAAGTATTTCTCAATTGAAAACATTTGATAGGGAGTGAGAAAGAATTTAGTTCTTATTTTTTCTGATTAAGGTCCATGTTTTAATCCTTAGTAATGGCAGCTATTGAGCAGTGAGATGCAACGTGATTTCAGTAATAGCCTGAAAAGATGAAGACAGCACCACAGCAGGTGTAGGGACAGATGATAGTTTTGGTCTTTCTCCTTCATGGTCTTGGGTATGGGACAAGGGACAAAGTCTGGACTTTCTTCCCATGGACACGTACGCGTGCGCCCAGACAGCCATTGCTGTGTACAGTGAAGTCGTGCTTACCTAACTGTTGTTTGCGTGTTACCATGATTGTTCCTGAGTGTAAAGGTCTACAAGACCCCCTGAATGTGTGGACAGCACATCACAAAATGTAGACTTTCTGTGTAACTCAGCCTCTTGGCCACCAGGAGCCAGATAAGGACGGACCTCCCATGCTGCTCACCACCTGCCCTTGAGCTGAATAAAGCATATTGCACCTGCCCTCCATGCCTGAGTTTCTCTCCAGTCTGTCCGAATAAGAACACTGCCATTACACTGGGTGTTAGAAGAATTCAGCCCTGATACTTACCAGGTGGCCAGGATGGATAGAGGCCCTTGTCTTCTTCTGTGGGATCCACAGAGGGATCATTGTGTTACTGAAGAACAGAGCTTAGCTGTGCAGCCGATCATTGAACCGGTGAGCCCACGATCTGGACTGTGCTTGAGGCGCCCAGCTCAGCCTGGCTCCCATCTACCGCTGGTCAGGAGTTTCCCTAAGGGTGTTGTTTCTTCCGTGTTTCCAGTGTGCGCATGCGCCACCCTGAAGCACAGGTTCTCCTAGCAGTCGCGGCAGCCCCAGCAGAGAGGGCGGGAACTGCACCTGTGAGAAGAGGCGGTGTCAAGGACATCGGTAAGATCAGCGGTTGTGAGGCTTTTATTGTTACCAGCAGGTTTCTGCAGCCACAGCTAGAGAAAACGTAGGTTAAGAGCATGTGAGACAGGGTGCAAAAACTGTCCAGCACACCTAATCATTACTAATTAAAAGTAACACGGCTTTTGCAGAATGTGTTCTTTGGGGGCATTACGAAGAATCCAGAGCTGAGGAAAATGTTCCCTGCTTTGTTGCTAGTCACAGAGTTGGGACACCTGCTCCTGTTTGGTGTGGTAACTATGACTGCAAGGCAGAGGCTGAGGCCACCTGTGTAAGTTTCCCTTCCTTCCTTGTTTTCAGATCAAATCCCTCCTCCTCTGAGAAGTCTTTCCTGATGACTTTTCTGCCCATCTCCCCCCCCCCAGTTATTCCCTAATTCTATATCCTGGTTTTATGCTTAATATTTATGATCATAAATTATACTTTAATTTTTAATGTATCTTGTTTTCCCTACAAGATTATAATCCTTGTCAAGGCAAGAATTATGTTTACTCATTCATACCATGAAACCAGTGATTAGAACACTCCCCATCACCTGGTGCACAATTAATACATATTATTGGATGAATGTAAGTTGAAAAAATAGGGCTTTAAAAATATTTGCAAATAAGTATAAAATAAGGAGTGGAAAGGATAAAAGCATGTGTGCACTTCAGGAGTTAGAGTTCCCCCCATTTTCCTTGATGCCAAGCATCTTTTTTAGAAGCAAAGACAATCACAGCTTATTAGTGTGCTATTTAATAAAGAAGATGCCACTTTTCCAAAATTCACCAATGCCTCTTGTTATTCTTTAGAGAAGTAAGAGTCACTTGTGTTTGAGTGACTATTTTAGAATCAAGTGCCAGTTTTGGAGCTGTGTGCTGTGACAAGTGCCTGTAGTCTCAGCTGCTTGGAGGCTGAGCCTGAGGAGAAGGGATTAATCATTTTGCACTCAGAAGCTTGAGACCAGCCAGGACAACATAGTGAGGCCCCATTTGTAAAAAAAAAATTAAAAACGAGTGTCTGTGTCTTGAAATTAAGTATTGTTTCTGGGGCCAGAGCAACTGTATAAATCTTTTCTGTTAATGAGACAATAATTTTTCTGTGACCCTTTGAGATTTTCATTTCCAAATCTGAAGAATGAAAAAGCTGTCACTAGAAAGACATTCATTCTGTTTTAGACTGTCTTCCTTGAAATGGTACATAGAAAGCTCTGGAAAGTTCTAGACAATAGAGAAATGGTTGAGCAGAAACCCTAAGCCAGGCGCACTACCAGTGCACAGCGCACAAGAAGGGACAGAGTACGAGGTGGGTTGTGAAAGGTAGCCAGGGCTCTCCGGAGAGTGTGCTATTATTTTTTAGTCTTTAGTTCATGAAAAGCATGGACATCAAAGAGATTCTCTTAGAATAATAATTTAAGCATCACGTCCTTCAGAGACATCAGAAACTTAGCGTCAAAAGTCTTTGCATGTAGCTTCCAACGTAGAGCATATGTGCAGCTATCTTACAATAATTTAGAATTAAATACCCGGATTCATTTTAATTCATTCATTCTTCTCACCCTGATTTACCAAAGAAGAACATGCTATTGATAGTCATGTAATTTGTGTCTACATAAGAATGTTGTCACGACCATGTTCTCAGTTCAATCACAAAACTAAAGAAATGGAAGGATCATAATGAGATTCCTACCCTGAAACATTTGCAATCTGTTTGATATTTTACAGTGTCAAAATTAGGCCCAGAATGTACACCTTTTATTATATAAGCAAGAGCTGTTCTGACCATTCATGCTGAAATTATTATCAGTCTGTTAGAGTCCAAAAGTTTCTTCTCCTCTACATTCTATACAAAATTTATTCCCACAAAATAGCTTCAATAATTAAACACATTACATTTAAGCTCAATGCTTGATACTTTTGACACTCTAATGTCCGAAATGTGTCTCGGTCCTAAGTTTTTATTGGAACTTGTTGTTATTAATAATAGTTTATAAATCATATGATTATCTACATATGTTAGAATTTGAAAACTTTAGTACTAATCATGATACAAAGGTATTGAAAAATAGGAATAGAAGATACTTTGATTTGAAGATGGATGTCTTCCTAGAAAGCTACTTCAAATATCAAACTTAATGGGAACCATGAGATCAACTTCCTTCCATTTCACTAAAAACATTTAAACCATCTAAAGAAAGCTTCCCCAGGCTGTTACGACTATACATCCTATAAATTACATCAATCTTCCAGCCTCCATGTGTTTATAGGCTGCTTCCTGCCTGGGTCATCTGTGCCCCAGTCCAAACCACTTTCCTTGTGCACAGGACTGAGGTCATCTCCTCACTGCACACACGGGGACTTTGATCTCAGGTCCTCTCCTCTGTTTTCTTCTTTCATCTGCATTCACTCTCTACTGGATCGTTTACATCAGCACAGAAGCAATCAAAAGTCTCTCTTTTCTTTGAAAAAATCTTGCACTGACCTACTTTCTTTATCAGCTAGTCCCCCTTTTCATCCTCCCTCCTTTGTAGCAAAACTCAAAAGATCGCTCTGATGCTTGTTCCCCGAATTTCTCTCCTTCCATTCTCTTTCAGCCTCTTTTAGTCATGTTCAATATCTAATACTTTCTGAAAATGCTCTTTTTGAGGACACCAACAGCCCCTGTGTCATTAAATTCAATAGTCCTTGCTTGTTCTTATCTTATGATATCCATTAGCATCATTTGACCCAGTTTTCACGGACATACTCTGCTACCCTGACAAAGATTCCCAGATAGCTACTCCAGCCCGGGCTTCTTTTTGAGGTTAAGGGCTGGAGATCCAGCTTCTTCCATGGCATTTCCACCTGAATGACCAATAGGTTTCTAGCACTGAACAGGTCTAACGATGCTCTCCTGGTTCTGCTCCTATTCCCAAATCTACTCTACTCACAGACTTCCTATCTCAGCTGAGACACATTCAGTCTCTATGTCTCGTACTCAGTCTTTCAGAAAGTTCTGTTGACTCTATCTTGTCATATATCACAAATTTAACCTCTTCTAGTTACTGTTAGAACTGTCACCCGGTGCCAAGCCACCATAATCCTTCACCTGAGTTGTTATAGTTGCCTCTTACTGGGCATCCCCTGCTTCAATATTAATCCTCAACACAGCACTCAGAGTTTTCTTTCAAACTCATAAGTCACATCACTTCACAGCCCTACTCATAACTCTGCCATGGTGCTCTATGTCTCCCCAGGTAAAAGCTAAAACCATTAACGATTATTAAATATCTGGCAGCTTTGATCTGGTGCCCCAGATTATCTCTGAACTCCTCCCTTACAGCCAATCCCTCGGTGCTGCTCCAACCTCTCTGCTGCCTCTGTCCCCTCAGTAGCCAAGCTACTCTTGCTGTGGGGTCTGTGCATAGGCTATTCCCTCTGGAACACTTTCCCCAATCTTCTGCACAACTGGCTCACATTATGGTCATAAATAGGAAAAAATAATATTTCAGATAGTACTGTCCTTGGACAGTAAGCAGGGCAGCTCTCCTGAAGTCCAACCTTTAGAGTACTTTATTACAGTTCTCTTCCACTGTGTGGGACTGGGCACTGCCTCCAGCTGTGGTGTCCCAGCTCAGACCCAACTGCATGGATATCACCCCTGTTTCTCTCCTTTGGGGTGTTCTTTGACATTCTGGTCAACCAGATGTCTCCAGAAGCTCTGGCTGCTGTACCTATGAGGTTATCCCACGATCTGTGGCCAAGATTGTAGCACCAGAAGTGCAGCCTCACAGGCACATGTCTCCCTCAGGCCAGTTCATTCTATCTTTCATAGGATTGCACCACACTGGTCACTGTAATTGTGCTGGCATGCTGATTTTGGGTGACACAGGATGAATTCAAGGTTCTGGGATAAAAATGGGCCTGGACATTGTCCATTATATACCTTCATCATGCTTTGACTTCGGTGCCAGCTTCGACACACCTGCAGGTGGTAAGCAGGTAGCAGGCATCTTCTACCCTGTGTGTCTTCTGCTGGCACCTGGGAGGTCACCCAGCCCTTCCACAGATTCTGTGCCACGTGTCAGGTAGTCTCCAGGGTGGCCATGCTTATCTCTCTCAAGGGCTTTCAAGCACATGCTCTGCAGTGCCGGCTGGCCCCCGCCTGGTGTTCTCTCTCACTTCCACTGGACGTAGTGACATTGTGAGCTCCTGTGTTTGTCCTAAGCCATGTGTGATGAGGGACATGCCTGGCATGAATGGAGCCACTGTTCTTTATGCTCAGTCTGTTCTTTTGCCTGCCTGCTTCCTGGTGGTGGTGTGTGGGAGACAATGGCATGTCAAAACATATCCCATTCCAGGAAAGCAGTGAACATGGCCTAAGGAGTTCAAGAGACGACATGGTCAGAAGTGTATAGTTCTACATATATGATATAAAATCCCAGTCAATTTGACATGAACAAGAAAAGAATTATTCACACTTGCACAGTTTGGTCATCAGATTTGTGTCTATTATTATTACTAAGACAATATGTTTGAGAGAGTCTTTGGAAGCCGGAATTCACAGGCAGCCCAATAAAAAATGAAGCCTTGTGATTAAAGAGGAAAAAACAGTTGAAAATAGCACTGAGGATTTCAGAGATGTTATTACAACATAGGCAGGATCTGAAGAGAACAAGAAGAGAAAGTTCCTGGACTAAAGGGAAAGAAAGAGGCCTGAACACCAGGAGAATCTTCCTGTGATCTGACTAGATGCTGTACAAATACCTAAGTCCCTCCTGTGTATAGAGGAGTATACTTCCACTAGCTCATTAACTATCATCAGATTGTTTTATTTTTTTACGTCAAACCTGATAATGTAAACAGGTCTGCTGCAAAAATATTTGGCTGACTGCACATACTAGGAATGTCCTGATTTTAGAGACAATAATTTTGTGATGAATTAATACCCACCCATCCTTCCACCCCAATGACAAATTTTTTTTCCACATACATTGATAACTCAATTCTAAAATGTACACAGATGTTTGTGTTGAGTGGCAGCCTTGGAAATTAGAAAATGCGTGAAGCATAGAGATGGAGTACTAGATACAGGAGATAGCAGAACTTTCTTCAAGTTCTCGTTTGTAAAAATGTTGCTAAGATGTTAGTAATAAAGAATTCTAAGAAACAAAAGAAGTTTCCCAGAAATTGAACCATCTATTCAGAAATTTAGTATACATTTGTAATTTCATAAATGATGATGACAGAATTTTAAATTAGTAGGAAAGAGACTATTGGATAGATTTGGGGAGGGCAAGTTACTAACTTCCACCTGCCAGTTCTCCTTGGCTGCCTCTGTCTCTGTCTTTGTTTTCTGATTCAAACTTTATAATTTACGCTAGTTTTTCATAACTGTCCAAAAATAATGTTTCTTATAGTATCTGCGTTAGTCCATCTTTACAATCTTACTTTTTATGGTATTCCCCTCTGTCCCGCTAACAAAAACAATAAAGGACTGAGCAAGGCAGGGGATGGAATGAAGGAGAGGCTAACGGTTGTGATGAGAATCAGTGTCCAGAATGAGCTGCTCAAGTCTGCTGCTGAGTGATACTGATGAGGATGATGCTCCCATCAGGGGATTCTTCCATTTTAGGACACACACATAAAATTTCATGTCAAAGAAAATAAGACTCCTCTCTTAATTCCACAGACAATTGAAGTGATGGTGCTTCTGGCTCTTGACTTTGCTGATCAATCTCTTCAGTTTTGCATTTTTCTGGGGGGTGCGAATAAACACCTAAAAAGGTAGGATGTTTAAAGACTGTATAAACCAATAAGTTGTTTGGGTGGTCCCTCCCGGAAGGGACCTGATGAGCTAAGGTCAAGCATCCCTCAGTCTTCCGCTTCAGTGGTGTGTTTCTTAGAGTAAACAGACCTGATCTATACTCTTTTCAAATAACGTGAAAAGAGAAAAATTCCTTTACTCTATAGAAATGGTGCTTTTAGTTGTAAACCATAGAACTTAAAGATCAGTTTCTGAGAGAAAAAAAATAGCATTTTGATTAATCTGTGTGTCTTTGCATATGTATACATAGAAAGTCATTCTTCAATAAGCACTCATGGCTACCCTTGCCCCAAAGCAATGTATTTTGTCCTTATGAATTGACACTGCGTTATCCCAGAATCCGACTCTTTGACCTGGCAGGTATGCAGGAAGTTTGTCCTAGTTCTGTGACTCCATCACAATATACACAGTCTGTTATTTCTGAATATGAAGGAAAATGAAAGCTTTTTCAAATAGAAACCTGGGGAGAAAAAAAGGGAAAAAAACTCTAATTGATCAGGGACATAAAAGTTTGGAAAACAGTTGAGCTAAAAAAACTGTATCTTGAAAAATCATACTAATGGGAAATTTCCAAACCCTGGGGGAAGCTGAGAAGCAATTCCATAGGTTCCTGACCTCTCAGGGAAATCTCTTTAAATTCCAGTTGGACGTCAAGGAGGAAACATTTGTCACATTATTATTTTTTTTTTTTTCTGGAGACCATGTTAAAGACAGCACTTGATAAGCAGTCAGGGACATTCTCTATCTCGTCTGCCAGATGCTCTTCCTCTCTTTCTTAGATGTAGAAGGCAGGGTGGGAAACAACCTTTGTTTTTTGGCCACCCACCAAATGGACTTTTCTCCATAGACAATGGGACATTACCATCACCAGAATTTTCAAGGAACTGATAAATGGTGAGGTGTATAATTCACATTTTGCATTTTTAGAAAGGATTTCAAATTGTGATACAATACTTAAAAGTGTGGGTGTTGTGGTCAGGTTAAAGTTTAATGCAGTACTTGAGCCTATCACTTAAGAACTGTGTACTTTGGGGCTAGTTACATCAACTTTCTGGCTCTCCTCTCAGACTCCTCAGACCCAATAAGGATAATACTGCATCACCACACTGAAGGGCTGTGGAAACAATACAATGCATGTAGAGTCCATAGAACAGTGCTTGTCACATAATGTCAGAGTCCAATAAGCAACAGAGGTTAGAATGCAAATTGGTGTTTGTTTTTTGGGGAGAGGGACATAGTACCGCCTAATTAATTCAAGTCCAATGAAATCAGGCCTATATTCAGTCTTTCACATTCAAGTAAGTTCAAATAACTTAGAAATGTAACTAATGCATATTTTTGTCCTTGCTCTCCACTGGCATTTTATTAATTCCTTATAAAATATTCTTAGGTATCATTTGTCCTCTGATGTTCTCCCCATCCTGATGGTTTAGATTAAAAGCAGAATTTTCTGCCGTATAAAGGCTGTATAAAGAACACTGATGTGATGTAGTAAATCCAAGTGTTGTGGAACCACATATAGAGTTATTGATATAGAATAAAGCACTTTCTGTTTCCACGATGACACCCTCACAATGGCACAGGAAGGACGTTAAAGCTAAGGACACTGCCTCACATCACAGAGGGGAGTATTCTGATTTTAGCTGGGTCCACGTTATTTTCCCGAGCATATTTCATGTCTCAAATAACATGAGCTTCCTGCCTCAGAATTGGGCAGGAACATCTAACCTGCTTTGGTGCTAGTTGTCCTGATTTTGTCTTGCTCCTAAAATAAACTAAATCACTAAGACAACAGAGAAAAAGAAGGTTCAGGCATCTGTCAGGAAGGACACCCGTGGAAACAGAGAAAGGTTTTGTTTGGTTTGGTTCAAATTCCAGAAATAGTAGGACTATAAAAGTTAAGAGATTTAGGGAAATCATCAGAGCAACATAGTTGGGAGAGAGAAAGATCTGAAATTTGAAGAGAACATACTTTCCAGGTTGCCAGAGAAAAGAATATGCTTAGCCAGACAGGCAGCGATAAGTCTTTTGTTGCTAAATATTAATGCTGCATAAAAAAAATGTGCATTTCAGGAACTTAACAGGGAGGATAATTACAAATGGGATTTTAATTTATTCTTTTTCTTTGAATAACAATATTTGGAAAATGATATGTAAGCGTGACTGATATGCACACAAAAGTACATATCCATGAATCTAAACTTTACTGCTTTACATATAACTATAAAACATTACTTATTGGGCGGCGCCTGTGGCTCAAAGGAGTAGGGTGCTGGCCCCATATGCTGGAGGTGGCGAGTTCAAACCCAGGCCCAGCCAAAAATTGCAAAAAAAAAAATTACTTATCATGTTAATACGCATTAATTCCTCTTGTAATTCTAAATGTTACATATATATCAACCTTCAAACAGAAATTCTATTTCTTTTCAGAATTAGTTTTACTGCAAAAACTGATGGGCAGAGAATAGTAGGCAATGTAGATAGTGGGGCATGAGAAGATCAACTTCCCAGGTGAGAGCTTAGGAGATTCTGTGAGGGGGACCTGAGCAAGCTGGGGTGCAGCTCCAGCACGGTAAGAGCGTGTACATCAGGACAGGAAAGTCCTTGGGAGGTTCTAGGGGAAATATGGATAGGGTACATTGCTACCTATAGGAGAATGTGAATTCTAAATTGTTATCACAGTATGTAAACTAACCATTTGTACTCTCATATTAATCTGAAATAAAAATTAAAAAGAATAAAACTAGAACCAAAATAAGATATAATAAAATAAAGTAAAATAGTTATCACAGTGCGTGGAGAGAGGATGAGGGCCACAGTCTGGTGTTTATGGAAAGTACACGATAGCTTAGAATTTTAGTATAAGATCCTGTATAGTGTTAGCACTTTCATTCCATCTCTGCACATGAACTACCCTCGAGCTACCTCCTTTGTCTGAACTATTTAGACGATAAAAAATATGGTATTGTGGGTTTTGCAATTTGATGTTTCATCTTCAAAATTCTAACAGCAATGTTACAAACAAAAACTCTAATTTGGGGTATTTCCTTCTATACTATAAAATTATATTTAAAATATCTGTATAAGTGAGCAGAGTTATTATAGTTTTCTTCTGTTTTCCTCACTTATGAGGTTAGACGGTTAAGTTCATGAACTTGCCACCATGTGCTTATGTTGGCAGCTCTGTACAAACAGCTCAGAAAGGTTTCATCACCCGGCATGTCAGTATCTCACAACTGTGTTCGTGTTGCTGTGTGGAGGTGTGTTGCTGGGTGGTGTTCACTGTTGTGTGTTTTTTGTATGCCTTTGCAGGAATGTCAGAGCTTGAATTAGAGCAATGAACAAACTCTAAATTTCTTGTCAAGCTTGGGAAGAGTAGAAGTGCAATTAATTAGAGACACGTCGGTCCAAGTTTATGGGGATAACGCCATGAGGAAAGCAGCAGGTGTAAAAATGGATTAAGCATTTTTCTGAGAGGAGAGAAAGCATCACTGATGAAGAGAGGTCAGGGCAGCCAGTGCCGAGCAGAACTGATGAGAACATTGCAACAATTCATCCAGTTATGCATCAAAATCATTAGCTGACTGTGAGAAGCACAGCAGACCAAGGTAACATCAATAGAGAAACAGGACAATCTTAAGTGAAAATGTTGGCATAAGAAAGGTGTGTGGGGAGAGGGAGGAGAGGGAGGGGGAGGTTGGGCAGAGGGAGGGTGATTGGTGGGATTACACCTGCAGTGCATCCTACAAGGGTACATGTGAAACTTAATGAATGCAGAATGTGTTTGTCTTAACACAATAACTAAGAGAATGCCAGGAATGCTATGTTAACCAGTGTGATGAAAATGTGTCGAACTGTTTATAAAACCAGTGCATGGTGCCCCATGATCGCATTAATGTACACAGCTATGATCTAATACTAATTTAAAAAAAAATTAAAAAAAAAAAGAAAGGTGTGTGCAAAAATGATCTCGGAGGAGTTCAGCATTGAACACTGTCAGTGAGTGCGTTTTTGGCCAATAAACGAATAACTGTATTGGAACACCCTCCCTACTCACCTGATCTGGCTCCCCATTGACTTTTTTCTTTAGCAGAAGATAAAGGAAATATTGAAAGGAAGACATTTTAATAACATTCAGGACTTCAAAGGTAATATGACAATGGCTCTGATGCTATTCCAGAAAAAGAATTCCAAAATTGCTTTGAAGGGTAGACTAGTCACTGCCATCAGTGAATAGCTTCCCAAGGAGAGTACTTCTAAGGTGGCTGTAGTGATATTTATCAATGAGGTATGCAGCCCTTTTTCTATGATGAGTTCACGAACTTAATTATGAGACCTTTGGATATTACAAAAATGCTTCGCTTGCTATATCCTCATATTATCAGTGTTTTATTTATAGCACCAATTATTATTTATTTGTAATAATCTGATTTAGATAAACTTCTTCCCATCATTGAATATTTTAGATACCTATTTTCACTATTATAAATGACGTGCCATCACCTGTCCTTATAAAACTTGCCCATCTCATTTCACCCTCAAGATAAATTTTTAGAGTTGGTGTTACATGTATAAAAAACACAAACATGTTGATGATTATGAAATTATTTACTAATATGTTTTCTAAAATGATTACATGGATGAAGCAGTTTCATTGCCATTTTAGAATGGGTATAATTTAAAAACAGCATGATGTTAAAAACACATACTGTATTATGTATTTCTTAAGAAGAGATTCCAATTCTTAGCTCACTTTGTGTCTGTTAAGTAAGGCTGTTTAAAATTAATGCTGATATCAATATTGGATTCCTACTTTTCAAAGCACATCAATAATAACAATTTGACTTGGATGGGTCAGGCAACTTGAACGAGTGTCATCATCTGTTTTGTAGCAGAAGCTGCTGACATGGTGGTTTCTTCAATGACTCACAAGGAGCACACAGTGAAGGTGGGATTGCTAGCGTTTTGCTAGCACCAATGAAACATTTTTTTTTCTTTTTGATTAACTTCTTATTTGGAGTAATTTTAGTTTAACAGAAAAGTTGCTGAAAGGGCATAGAAAGTTCATATGTTCCACTCAGTCTCCCTTACTTGGATCATCCTACATGGGTACGTTTGTCAAGACTATTAAATGAACATTGACATGTAACTCTTAACTAAATATCACCTTTTATTCACATTTCACTAATCTGTCCACTGCTATACTTTTCTGTTCTAGAGTTCAGTCTGGCACAACACATCACCTTTAGGGCAATTATCTTTTAAATGACTTAAAATCACAAATCTTGTGGTCATAAACCATGAGGACAGTACAGTTTCTGTTGCTAAAGTTTTAACACTAACTTTGGAAATCCCTTTTACCTGAAAAGAAGAAGGGGCTTTTTGTTTATAGCTAATGAATCTTTTAATACTAAAATGGTATTGCTCTTAGAATATCCCAGATGAAAGAAGTAGAGCTATTAAAAATTATTTAATGGGCCAGGTACAGGGGCTCACGCCTATAATCCTAGCACTCTGGGAGGCCAAGGTAAGTGGATCACTTGAGCTCAGGAGTTCACAACCAGCCTAAGCACGAGTGAGATCCTCATCTGCAAAAATAGCCGGGCATTGTTCTGAGTGTCTATAGTTTTAGCTACTCAGGAGGCTGAAGCAAGAGGATTGCTTAAGCTCAAGAGTTTGAGGTTGCTGTGAGCTATGCTGCCACAGCACTCTACCAAGGGTGACAGAGCAAGACTCAGTCTCAAAAAAAAAAAAAATGGAATTATTTGACTAATATAGAGCCCTATCTTCCTTGCCACCACCCACCCAAATAGGCTTTCTTTATTCAGTGAAATTATCCAAAATAGAAGTAGATGCTTATAAGCCTGAGGGCCAAAATAATTTATTCAGAAAATACTAAGAACATTTAAAAGTGTTGAATATTTTTAAAATGTCATTTCTGTACAGAGACTGACCAAACACCATATTTCACATTTGTAAATTAGTAAAAGGATTAGTAAAACATCTTGGTCAGGTAAAGCAGGAATTAGGAGAGAAGATGTTATCATGGCTGCTTCATGTCAATGACTCAGCATGATCTTCTGGGCTCATTACCACAATAATGATTTTGTGTGTGTCGCCTTACCTGACTCTCACAAGAATCCTATCCATAGGATTCTTCTTATACCCATTTACAGACACGGGCATCTGAGGCTTTGAGACCTCGAAAAATTTTAAATAACACATTCCACCCCAGAGAGTAAGTGAAAGACCCTAGATGTGAACCAGGGCTGTGTGGGGCTGGAGCTGATGTTCTTAGTCAGTTCACTTCATTATCTTTGCTGCTCTGGGTCTAGGCTAAGCTGAGCACTCCTGGGTCTTATGTTGATATTTTTCACTTAGTAATAAATGTCTGTTTGTTGATCCAATGACCTAAAGGGTTTGTTTTAACTCTCTTTTTCTCACTGATAGCTTGTAACTGCATGTGGAGGTCATAGCGTTGACACCAGTAGGAATGACCCTACAAGCATAAGAAAAATGATTGTCTTCAAGTAAGCCACAACACAGATATTAACATACATAATTGTATATTTGTTAGTTTTATTACATTTGAAATGGTTTTTGTTAACTGAAGTGACAGTCATAAAAATCAGCTTATTTGTAAGTCTCACAATAAACCCCATTTTTCTCTTATTCATATACTTTAATAAGCATATATGTATACATATACAAATATGAACACATACATACATGTATATGTGTTATTTGATTCATTCATTTCTCTTATACGTACAGGTGAGGATACAACTATCCGGTGATGCTGTGTCTACCTGTGGAAAATAAAGTCAAAAGTTGGATAATTATCTAGATGACTCATTTGAAAGCTGTCTGTTGGTAAGGTGGATGACTTTTAAGTGAGTTACTAGTAATCACAGTTGGTAAGGAAACTTTATCATAAACAACATGTTCTTATTTTCAAATTGGACCTTCATTATACTCCTGGGGAGACAAGCAGGTAATTTCCATGCACACACATCCATACTTTACAATAATGTCAAACCAATTTGAAACATATATATCTTTAGGAATTCTACTTGATCTGACCTCACCACATTGTGTAAATAACTGGTAAGTAATTAATAAAGGCTCCAGCCTCTGGCTTATATGCAATGTGTTGTTTCTCTTCCTTGCTTCTGTGATTGCTGCCAATTTACATGCAAGTGCTTATAGAAGGGCCACCCCGCTCCTCTGAAGTTCTTGCTGAAAAAGAAAAATCCCCACTCTTTTCCCTGTTGATCCAACGGGTGCTAGAGCCAGAAGGTCTGTGTTCAACTCCCAGATCAAGCATCTGTTGTTTACTTGAACTTAACCTCTCTAAGCATGAGTATCCCCCAGGCAACCAGGGACGATGAGACTGATCACAATCTGTGTTCTAGGCAGTGAATCACTTAGTCATTATGACAACCCTCTCTAATGTAGATATTATTATTTTTATAAACTTCTGTTCTCATTTCAAAATGAAAGATCAAAAACACTACGCGGAATTCATAAAATGAATTTTTAAAAAACTCAACATTTAGTGCGTTCTTGCTATGTATTAAGTGTTAAAACTAGGAATTTTCCATAGAGAATTTATTATTAATTTATTTGAAGGTCCAATGCAGCTCAGACTTTTAAAGAAATATTTCAGGAGTGGCCATGATTTTCAAGTGGATTATAAACTGCATGTTATTTCTTCTTCTTTTTGTAGAAAAAGCCATCTCCCAATCAGGGAGGACATGTCGGTCACCCTGCTCCCACCCCACGTCAAAGGCAGACATGACCAACAAATTACAGCCCTCCATTCACCATAGTTTGCAGGTAGCTTCAGAATACTGCTCAATAATTCATTCCAGAAAATCACTAGTGAATGATTGGAGCTGGCACTTGAGATGAAAACTATATTTCTCTTCTCTACCACATGAGTATGCTTTCCTTCCCCCATATTGAAACTCTGGCTCTTTGAAAGCACTCAATAATTTCTGTCTATCTTAATTCAACCCAGTGTTTCACTACTATCTTCAACAATTGCTCATTGTGTGTCCTCAATAACAACAGAAACACTCAAGATAATTTTGTATATGGATGCACCAACTTGTTGATGACTATAATATAACAAAGTGGTCTGAAGCAAAATTTTTTAATCATAATTGCAGGTTTCACATGATGATCACTTTGGAGCTTCCACCTTTTCCTTGGCCATCATGCAAAACCAAAGCTTTGTTACTGAGTTCATCCTCCTGGGGCTTTCACAGAATCCAAGTGTTCAGAAAATATTATTTGTCATGTTTTTGTTTGTCTACATTGCAACCATCGGGGGAAACGTGCTAATTGTAGCAACCATCTTCAACAGTCCTGCACTTCGGGAGTCCCCCATGTACTTCTTCTTGGCCTTTCTGTCCTTCCTAGATGCATGCTTTTCCTCTGTCATCACTCCAAAGATGATCTTGGACTCCTTCTATAAGAGGAAAATCATCTCCTTTAAAGGCTGCATGACGCAGCTTTTTGCAGAACACTTCTTTGCTGGGGTGGAGGTGATTGTCCTCACGGCCATGGCCTATGATCGCTATGTGGCCATTTGCAAGCCTTTGCATTACTCCTCCATCATGAACCGGAGGCTCTGTGGTGTTCTGATGGGAGTAGCCTGGACAGGTGGGTTCTTGCATTCCACGATACAAATTCTCTTTACTGTCCAGTTGCCCTTCTGTGGCCCCAATGTCATTGATCACTTCATATGTGACTTGTATCCATTACTGGAGCTTGCTTGCACAGACACTCACGTCTTTGGCCTTTTGGTAGTTGTCAACAGTGGATTTATCTGCATCATAATCTTCTCCTTGTTGCTTGCCTCCTATGGTGTCATCTTGCTCTCTCTGAGAACTCATACCTCTGAAGGGTGGAGTAAAGCTCTCTCCACCTGTACATCTCACATTGCTGTTGTAGTTTTGTTCTTTGTCCCATGCATATTTGAATATGTGCGACCTCCCTTAGCCTTCTCCTTTGACAAAATGGTGGCAGTATTTTACACCATCCTAGCTCCCTTGTGCAATCCTTTGATTTATACTTTCAGGAATAAGGAAGTGAACAACGCCATGAGGAAAATATGGAAGAGATTAGTGATGGTTTCTGATGAAAATTGAAATATTAAACTTATTTTAAATCAATATTAAGAGTAAAAGAGTCAAAATAGCCTTCAACAAAACTTTGTAGGCTATACCTTTTACCAGAAGACGTAATGTAATGCTATAAAAACAACAAAAAAGCATTAATGTGGGGTCATAAAATACAGGTTTCACCCTGAGGTCTCTCCTTACCTCTGAGTAGGCAGCTCAGTATCCTCATTAAAGAGAGCTGAATTTTACTTAGAACCTAGAATTTACTTAGAATCTAATAATCAGAAAAAGAATGAGAAGAGAATTTACCCTATCAGACTTCTTGCAATACACTTCATCCTTTGAAAAACCTTGTGGATGGAAAACAACTCTATCTTGGCATTTAGGGACAGAAATTTGCCTAAACTATGTCAAATGAAAAGAAGTTTGTGTTTAGGACACTGATATCAGAAACTCTGAGGAAAAAAACAACCAGGACTCAGGAAGGGCAAAGACAAGGTCATTCACACAGCCAAACAACTATGGGTGTTTCTCTTTCACACGACTCCATCATTTCATGTTGGTTCATTATCAATTGCTACAGAATTTGAGTCACTCGGACAATTAAACCTGATTGTCCCAGTCATGATCACAGATGAGTTCCTCTGTGGTTAAATAGTAACACCAGGCCAATTGGCTTTGGGAAGGAAAGGGAAACAGATTTCACAAGGCAGTTAGCAGTGAGTATCTTTTATTCAAGCACAACCTGAGGAAACATTTGAGAGACCATGTTACTACCAAAGAGGGACCAAAGCTGTAGACATAGTGAGCTGACACCCCCCACACAGAGGGTAGAAGCTATAAGCACCAGAGAGTAAAAAGCAGATTTCAAAAGAGGATTATTGTTCATCTTATTCAGTGATTTGAATGTCCTTGATTTTTGTCTACCCAAATGAAAATAATTCTATTTGAATACTTATCTTTTTTTTTTTTTTGAAACTTCAACACCATTTTATTTAATGAACAAATGATCTAGCAGACAGAAAATCAGCTAGGACATCATTGAACTGAACAGGACCATCATCCAACTGGATTTAATCAACATATGTAGAATACTTTATTCAACAACAGCACAATGCACATTCCTCTCATGCTCCCATCAACATTCACCAAGACAAACAAAATTCGAAATCATAACACATCTCAACAAGTTTTAAAGAATGTAAATAATAAACTATGTTTGCTGACCACAATGGGTTAAACCAGAAATTAATAACAGAACAATAGCTAGAAAATCCAAAATACCTGGAGATTAAATAATAAATACACTTCTAAAAAATATGTGGGTCCAAGAAGTCTCAAGAGAAAGTGATAAATATTTTGAACTAAGTGAAAATGAAAATACAACTTATCAAAATTTGTGAGCTGCAACAAAAGTACTACTGAGAGGGAAATTGATAGTATTGAATGCATTTTAGAAACAAGAGTGCTCCAACATCAATAATCTAAGCTTTCACCTCAAGAAACTAAGAAAAGGAAAACTAATTAAAAACAAAGTAAGGAGGAAAAAGTAAATAATAAAAACTAGAACAGAAATCAATGAAATTGAAAACATAATACATTGTATTAGTAAAGAAAATCAATAAAATCAATAAAATTGATAAACCTCTAGCCAGGTTATAAAAGAAAGAGAGAAGATAGAAGGTATTGACTTTATTTATTTTTTTTTTTATTAAATCATAGCTGTGTACAATGATATAATCATGGGGCATCATTCACTAGCTTTACAGACAGTTTACCAAGTTTCACATGTACCCTCGTAAGATGCACCGCTGGTGTAATCTCACCAATCCCCTTCCCACTACCCACCTCCTCCCTCCCTCCCCTCCCTTTCCCCCTTCCCCCTATTCTTAGGTTGTAACTGGGTTATAGCTTTCATGTGAAAACCCAAAATTAGTTTCATAGTAGGGCTGAGTACATTCGGTACTTTTTCTTCCATTCTTGGAATACTTTACTAAGAAGAATATGTTCCAGTTTCATCCACGTAAACATGAAAGAGGTAAAGTCTCCATCTTTTTTTAAGGCTGCATAATATTCCATGGTGTACATGTACCACAATTTATTAATCCATTCGTGGATCAATGGGCACTTGGGCTTCTTCCATGACTTAGCAATTATGAATTGAGCTGCAATAAACATTCTGGTACAAATATCTTTGTTATGATGTGCTTTTTGGTCTTCTGGGTATATGCCCAGTAGAGGGATTACAGGATTGAATGGCAGATCTATTTTTAGATCTCTAAGTGTTCTCCATATCTCTTTCCAAAAGGAATGTATTAATTTGCATTCCCACCAGCAGTGCAAAAGTGTTCCCTTTTCTCCACATCCACGCCAACATCTCTGGTCTTGGGATTTTGTGATCTAGGCTAGTCTCACTGGAGTTAGATGGTATCTCAAAGTAGTTTTGATTTGCATTTCTCTGATGATTAAAGATGATGAGCATTTTTTCATATGTCTGAAGGCCACGTGCCTGTCTTCTTCAGAGAAGTTTCTCTTCAAATCCCTTGCCCAGCCTGCGATGGGATCCCTTGTTCTATTCTTGCTAATGCATTTGAGTTCTCTGTGGATTCTGGTTATTAAACCTTTGTCAGAGACATAACCTGCAAATATCTTCTCCCATTCTGAGGGCTGTTTGCTTGCTTTACTTACTGTGTTCTTGGCTGTGCAGAAGCTTTTTAGTCTGATCAGGTCCCAGTAGTGTATTTTTGAAGCTGCTTCAATTGCCCGGGGGGTCCTCCTCATAAAATACTCGCCCAGCCCGATTTCTTCAAGGGTTTTCTCTGCACTCTCCTCTAGTATTTTTATAGTTTCATGTCTTAAGTTTAAATCTTTGATCCAGCGAGAGTCTATCTTAGTTAATGGTGAAAAGTGTGGGTCCACTTTCAGTCTTCTACAGGTTGCCAGCCATTTCACCCAGCACCATTTGTTAAATAGGGAATCTTTTCCCCACTGAATGTTTTTAATTGGCTTATCAAAGATTAAATAACAGTAAGTAGCTGGATTCATCTCTTGGTTCTCTATTCTGTTCCAGACATCTACTTCTCTGTTTTTGTGCCAATACCATGCTGTTTTGATCACTATTGATTTGTAATATAGTCTGAGGTCTGGTAGCGTAATTCCGCCTGCTTTGTTTTTATTTCTGAGTAATGTCTTGGCTATTCGAGGTCTTTTCTGATTCCATATAAAACAAAGTATTGTTTTTTCAAGATCTTTAAAGTATGACAGTGGAGCTTTAATAGGGATTGCATTGAAATTATATATTGCTTTGGGTAGTATAGACATTTTAACAATATTGACTCTTCCCAGCCATGAGCATGGTATGTTTTTCCATTTGTTAATATTTTCAGCTATTTCTTTTCTTAGAGTTTCATAGTTCTCTTTATAGAGATCTTTCACGTCCTTTGTTAGATAAATTCCCAAATATTTCATCTTCTTTGCCACTACTGTGAATGGGATAGAGTCCTTAACAGTTTTTTCAACTTGACTGTTGTTGGTATACATAAAGGCTACCAATTTATGAATGTTGATTTTGTAGCCTGAGACACTGCTTTATTCCTTGATCACTTCTAAAAGTTTTGTAGTAAAGTCCCTAGTGTTTTCCAGATATACTATCATATCATCTGCGAAGAGCGAAAGTTTGATCTCTTCTGACCCTATATGGATACCCTTGATTGCCTTTTCTTCCCTAATTGCAGTGGCTAAAACTTCCATTACAATGTTAAAAAGCAATGGAGACAATGGGCAGCCTTGTCTGGATCCTGATCTCACTGGAAATGATTCCAATTTAACTCCATTCAATATGATATTGGCTGTGGGTTTGCTGTAGATGGCCTCTATCAGTTTAAGAAATGTCCCTTCTATACCAATTTTCTTAAGTGTTCTGATCATGAAGGGATGCTGGATATTATCAAAAGCTTTTTCTGCATCGATTGAGAGAATCATATGGTCTTTGTTTTTTAATTTGTTTATGTGCTGGATTACATTTATAGATTTACATATATTGAACCAGCCTTGAGATCCTGGGATAAAACCGACATTGTCATGATGTATAATTTGTTTGATGTGTTGCTGGATTCTGTTTGTTAGGATCTTGTTGAATATTTTTGCATCTATATTCATTAGTGATATCGGTCTATAATTTTCTTTTCTGTTGGATCTTTTCCTGGTTTGGGGATCAGGGTGATGTTTGCTTCATAGAACGTGTTGGGTAGTCTTCCTTCTTTTTCTACCTTTTGGAACAGGTTGAGTAATATAGGTACTAATTCCTCTTTAAAGGTTTGGTAGAATTCTGACGTGAAACCATCTGCTCCTGGGCTTTTCTTTTTAGGGAGGTTTTGTATGGTTGATGCTATTTCCGAACTTGAAATGGGCCTGTTCAACATTTCCACTTGATTCTGGCTAAGTCTTGGAAGGTGACGTGCTTCCAAGTATTGGTCAATTTCCTTCAGATTTTCATATTTCTGAGAATAAAGTTTCTTGTAATATTCATTAAGGATTTTTTGGATTTCTGAGGAGTCTGTTCTTATTTCATCTTTGTTGTTTCTGATTGATGAGATTAGAGATTTTACTCTTTTTTTCCTGATTAGGTTGGCCAAAGGTTTATCTATTTTATTGACCTTTTTGAAAAACCAGCTTTTTGATTTATTGATCTGTTGTATTATTCTTTTTTTTTCAATTTCATTTAATTCTGCTCTAATTTTAGTTATTTCTTTTCTTCTACTGGGTTTGGGGTTGGAATGTTCTTCCTTTTCCAGTTGCTTGAGATGTCCCATTAAGTTGTTAACTTCCTCTCTTTCCATTCTCTTGAGGAAGGCTTGTAGTGCTATAAATTTCCCTCTTAGAACTGCCTTTGTGGTGTCCCAGAGGGTCTGATAGTTCGTGTCTTCATTGTTGTTTTGTTCCAAAAAATTGGTGATTTCTTTCTTAATCTCATCTCTGACCCAGCTATCATTCAGCATAAGGTCATTTAACTTCCATGTTTTTGTATGAGTATGCAGATTCCTGTTGTTACTCAGTTCAAGTTTTATTTCATGGTGGTCCAAGAAGATACATGGAACAATTTCTATTCCTTTAAATTTACTGAGGTTAGACTTGTGACCTAAGATGTAATTGATTTTGGAGTAAGTTCCATGGGCTGATGAGAAGTATGTGTATTCAGTTTTGTTGGGATGAAATGTTCTGTAGATGTCTGCTAAATCCAAATGTTGGATGGTTAGGTTTAAATCTAAGATTTCTTTGCTCAGCTTCTTGTTGGAGGATCGATCCAACACTGCCAAAGGAGTGTTGAAATCTCCGACTACTATGGAGCTGGAGGAAATCAAGTTGCTTGTTAGAGTTTCTCTTATAAATTGAGGTGCATTCTGGTTGGGTGCATAGATATTAATAATTGAGATCTCATCACATTGAGTATTACCCTTAACAAATATGAAGTGACCATTCTTGTCCTTCCTTACTTTTGTTGGTTTAAAGCCTATTGTATCTGCAAATAAAATTGCAATACCTGCTTTTTTCTGATTACCATTTGCCTGAAATATGGACGACCATCCTTTCACCCTGAGTCTGTATCTGTCTTTTAAGTTGAGATGTGACTCTTGTATGCAACAAATATCTGGTCTGAGTTTTTGTATCCAATCAGCTAACCTATGCCTCTTTAGAGGACAGTTTAAGCTGTTCACATTAATGAAGAATATCGATAAGTCTGGTGAAGTTTTGGGTATCGAGTTTTTCAAAAGTCCAGTGGGCATTTTTAATCCTTTCGCCAGTGTGGAAATTGGAGTTTGATCTGAAGTTTCTGAGTGAGTTTACTTTTGTGGTATAGGATTGGGTTGGTCATTATGGAGGATAGGTCTGAGAATATCCTGAAGAGCTGGTTTGGTTATGGCAAATTTCTTCAACATATGAATGTCATTAAAGTATTTAATTTCTCCATCATAAATGAAACTCAGTTTAGCTGGATACAAGATCTGCAGTTGAAAGTTATTTTGCTTTAGGAGATTAAAAGTTGGTGACCACCCTCTTCTGGCTTGAAAAGTTTCAGCAGAGAGATCTGCAGTCATTCTAATATTCTTGCCTTTGAAGGTAATGGTTTTCTTTCTCCTGGCAGCTTTGAGGATTTTCTCCTTCATATTAACTTTAGTGAAGTTAACTATGATATGCCTGGGGGATGTCTTATTGGGGTTGAGTCGTGCTGGGGTTCTGAAGCTGTCTGCTATCTGAATTTCATAATCTCTAGGCATGTCTGGAAAATTCTCGTTCATAATTTCATGCAGAAGGGCCTCTGTGCCCAGTGAGGCCACTTCATCTGTTTCTGGAACCCCTATGATTCAGATATTCGCCTTCTTTGAATTATCCCAGAGCTCTTGGAGAGAATGATCCATTTTTGCTCTCCATTTCTCTTCCTCTTTGAGAGTTTTGGAGCATTCAAAGGCTTTATCTTCGATGTCAGAAATCCTTTCTTCTGCTTGCTCCATTCTGTTGCTGAGGGATTCTACTGTATTTTTCATATCTTTGAGGGCTGCAAATTCTTGCTTCAGTGTGTCTAAGTCTTTGGTGGTTTTGTCTTTAAATTCGTTAAATTCTTGAGACAACTTTTGAATTTCTCCTCGAATTCCTAATTCCACTTTGTTAATCTTGTCTGCAATCCAAATTCTGAATTCGATTTCTGACATCTCAGCCAGTTGTTTATGAATGGGATCGTCAATTGCATCTGCCATATCTTTCCTTTGGGGGGTTGATCTATTCTGGTTATTCATGTTACCAGAGTTTTTCCGCTGATTCCACCCATGGTTGTTTTACTCCCTCTGATTTTTTCCCCTGGGGCTTTGTCGAGGGCCTGTACAGTGTTGTGGCCTGAGAAACTGGGGCCCTGTCTGGTGTGGTGGGGCTAAGTGGTTCTGTCTTAGTTTCAGCTGGTTTCTGTTCCACCCTAGTGAAAAGATACTTTAGATTGAAGTCTCAGCTGTGGAGAAATATCAGCAATTAAGTCACCCCGCCCCCAACAGGCAAACAATTGGAAAAGAAAAATCAAACCTTCCTACCACCGTGCAAACCAGGCACCACCTGGTTTGTCCTGAATTTGTTCAGATTATTGGTTCAGTTTAAAAAGGTCCAAATCAATTGTCTCAGTCTGCACCTGTCTCGGGTGAGAGAGTTTAAGAGTTCTCTGGGAACTGGATCACAGGGGTCTGGTGACTACTCTGGTGTGGCTTGCTCCAGTGCTGCGTGGGGTCAGGAGAAGCCACCCAGCCAATAAATCAGTCTGGAAAGGTTCTACCTCCTTCCCCACCTTGCACCACTTCACATCCAGTCACTGATAGCCCTGCAGTTGGCTGACCCAGTTGCCTGTAGTGAATCAGTACTCCAAGAGTTTGTACCTGCCTGAATCACAAGGAAGTCTGCCAGGCCACTGCGCTCTGCCTCCCTCCAGCAGGAGGAGGTGAGGCCTGACAACCTCGGGTGCTTGATGAAGGTTGAGGGGTTTTTCACTCAGGTCCAGTCTCGCCCCTGATTAATTGAGCTCCAAATCAGCTTGCCTTTGCTCTTATATTGTCTATAGGCTGATGATCCCCTGAGGGCCAGGTGCATCTTAGGTTTAGTAAAGCGGACCTCTGGGTCAGCCCCACACTGGGAGTTTCCCTGGTTTGCAAATTGGAGTTGCCTCAGGCAAACTCAGAGTCTCTGGTTGCCCAGGGAGACAGGGGGTGTGGCTTCAGAATATTCGGTAGTGAGCTGTATTGCTAGCAAAAGAGGGCTGCTGCTTTATGGCTCAGGCAACAGCTGCTCCAGTGTAGCTCCCCTCCTCCACTCCTGTACCCCAGAGTCTGCACCAACAGGCTGCATCCCAGCACTGTCTACACCCCTCGAGCAATCGCCCAAGAGTCTGGACCCCTGGGGGACAGGCCTCCAGACCTTGGAGTGACAGCAGAGGGGAGTGCGGGGAGCGCTGGGAGCCTGGTGTTGCAGGCAGAGAACACACAGAGCTTTACACAATATTATGCCTGGCCGTATTGTCATCAAAAGACGGCTGTCGCACTGTGCCTCAGGGAACTGCCACTCCGGTGCAGTCCCCTCTCCGCCCACCTACCGGGACTGGCCTCCAGACCCCAGTGTGAGCGAAGGGGAGCACTGGGAGCTCAGAATTCCAGGCAGAGACTATATACAGTTTATACAGTTTTATGCCTGGCAGGAGGACACCGTGGCACCCTAGTAGGGGAGATAGGTCCAGTTTTTAGAGGTTCTCTCCCATGAAGTATAGTGGGAGGACCTTTGAACTCTGACCGGTTGTTTGTGGGGCACTCTGAGCCGTTCTCATGGGGGAGGGGACTCCCGTCCACTTGGTGATGGATTTTGTACCTTTTGTTTGTATCCTTGTGGTCGCAGCTCGCCTCAGTGGGGTTGACGTGCGTTCTACAACCTTCTCTCTTAGTGCAGCTCAAATCCACCAGGTTACTTGCTGAATTTTTGTCCTTTAACTCTCCTTCTGGATGGGAGCCTCTGTGGAAAGCTGGCTTCAGTCAGCCATCGTGTCTCCTCCCCTCGACCTTGAATAATTATCAATGAAGAGATTATTCAAATTTAGACACATCATATAAGTCATTCCCATTGTCATTCCCAGGTTGCCATGTAGCTTCTGTAATAAAATTATTTGCAGTGAAACATTTCAAATTTTCCTATAGTATCAACACTAATAAAATGCCTATTAATTGAGTATTAGAAAAGCACTAAATGGTATTTTTCTTTTTCCTTTAATCTTTCATAACTGTCCCAATGTAGAAGAGTATACGATATTAGTTTTCTTTTTCAGAAAATACATGGAAGAATGCAGGTAAGATTTTGTTGATCTCACACTAGTAAGTCCAAGGAGTATTTAGATTAGGACCTAAAACATTATCCAAATAAAGTGTGTGCACTGAAGCAGTGTGACAAGTGAGGGAACTTGCTGCTCTTCTCTGCTTCTCCACAATCTGTGTGTCATCATAGAAAGGAAAGCCTCCTAATGTCTTTTTCTTTCACATAGAGATTCTCATTATTAAGTAGTTCAGTTATACCTTATAACTAGCTAGAGAAATAATGATCCAGTATCATTGGCTTAGTAAATTTATAAATCTATGAATCCAAGATTTGACATTCTACAAAATAAAACATTATTCCAGCCAGATGGTTGTGACCAACACAGATTCATGCCTGATCCATGAAACACTCAAATTCAAACATATTTTTTAATATTTTAACTCCCAACTTCTCATTGGGGACTCTGGGAATAATATACAATGAGAAAAGTAACCATAATATTTAGCACATGGAAAAAACAAATACTGAAAGACATCTACCCAACCTTTTTCATTCATGAACAGAATTTTGCAACTTTTTCCCACCAACAGCTAGTACTTTAGCTTTCTGGTATTTTTTTTTCCTATGTTGAATTTACCTAGGCGTTGTGAAATTAATTCTGATCAAACTGACTGGAGTAGGATAGGGTCCAGTATCTTAGGATTTTGTTTTCAGTTTACAGGGGAAATAAACTTGAGGAACAAAGAGCCTAAAATTTTAGATTTCAGCCTGTAGGTTACACTTATCCTTCCTGCTTATATCCAGTGCACAAAAATTTAGTCATAGAACTACACCTGGATGCACAGGGGGCTGAGGAAAGTGTGCTCCTGTTGGGTGGTCACCACAGGTACCCCTCTGTTACTGCACAGGAGGGGAGAAGGGGTTTTAGTGGACAATTACCAGCCCTCTCACAGGCACTTAGCACCAGGAACATCCATAGAAATGTTTTTCACTCAAAATTAAATTCTGTCTAACAAATATTCATTGGCAAATACTATTCTAAGTAGCAGTGAAAAAAGTCCTGTATTCATAGTCAACAACCTGGTGGATTATGCTCTTCCAAAACATTCAATAACAAGTTCAGTAGTTTTATGAATTCCCAGAATTTGAAGATATTACATGAACATTTCTCCAACTGGGGACCGCCAGATTTTTAAGAGAACCTTTATGTTTTGAATTTCCCCCAGTATTAGAACCTTCCTGTTTTCATCATAAATCTCACCCCCACTCCCTACACACACAGAATAAATACACTTCCATTGATCTTCTGGATCTCAAGTCAAAATCATAAACAGAATCCTCAATCATTCTCTTCTCTTATGTGACTATTTCCTTTCTTTTATTGCTTTCCTGTCTCTCTACTCCATGTTCCACTTAAGTGAGGGATGTTTCTTCTTCCACAGTTCTCATTCCAAAAGCCTCAGATGAGATTTTGTTGTGATTGCTTCTGATTGCTACTTTCAGCTCCTACTTTTTAATCTCAGTCTGACTATTCCAGACTTCTCTTTTCCTTATAAAAATCATTTAATGCTTCCAGGGTCATTTCTCCTTGAACCTTAAAGGTGTCAGCTCCTGGATCACAGTCAACCAATGTGATTCTGCCATACTTCTTGGTAATTTTTTTATTTCCAGTTTTTGGCCAGGGTTGGATTTGAACCCACCACCTCCGGCATATGGGGTGTCGCCTCAGGTGCCACCCTTCTTGGTAATTTTAATATCCATGCAGAGTATCCTTCCAATAGACTGGCTCCTAAATTGCTCTATTTGCCGATTCCATCTAGGAATCTCATCCTTTAACTTACCTCAGCTGCTCAGTCCTGTGGTCATACCACAGACCTTGTCATTACCCATCATTCTAAAACCCTCTATAATCTCAATTTCATACTCACTGATTTTCAACCATATATCCATTATTTCCAGCTTCATTCTATCAATAATCAACCCCAAAAATACTCTAACCATTGTTCCTGTCAACTTTTTACACAACCCCAGATATACTCCTGCCTAAGAAACTGTGAAGAACAAATCTCGGTGTCTCAATTATTCTTCCTCCAAATCTGTGCATGGAGTTTCCCCTTACTTCCTTTAGTTGATTATTCAAATGTTAATCTCTCAGTGGTGCATTTTCTGACTACCTCACAGGACAGCAAATTCCACCCACTAACATTTCTGTTTCATTTTTCTACCTAATACCTATCATTACCTAACATGTAGTACGGTTTAGTTATTTATTTTGATTATTGTTTGGGCACTAAAAAATAATTTCTATAAGGGTGAGGATTCTTATCTTTCTCAAAAGCTTTAATGTGAAATCTCCAAGTCAGACAGTTTTTAGAAAACAACTTTACTGTTAAATCTCCAGTGCTTCAAATAGTATGCACATAGTAGGTGACACATACCTGTTGAATGTATTGAATGAATAAGTGAACGACAGTGAAAATACATATATGAGCTTCTGTTCCTGGGTATCTCACAATAACTTGTGACCAAATGGTCTTGAGAACAGCTAGAAACACTACAAACCAGAGAAGTCACCTTTATGAGGTACCAGAAACCTACTGAGGAAACTGAAACTGAATGGGGTGAGACTAGACAGACCAGATGTCCAGTAAAGTGAGTTGAATTTTGTGGCCACTTTTACCCTGGGAATATGTCTTGATTCTTGGCAAGGGCGGGAGAATCTGAGCTTTGCACTGATGGGGAGTCACTCCTGGAGGAGGGCGGAGGAAGCAATACCATCAGAGCTTTTGGAATAAATGTGCGAAGACTTAATCATGCAATAGTTTTTCCTTCAGACAGTTTGGGGGGCTGTATAGGATTGTCGTGGGTTGAATTGTATTCCCCCAAACAATGTTGAAGTCAGTCCTAAACCCCACCACCTGTGACTATGACCTTAGTTGGAAATAAAGTCTTTGCAGATGATCCCTAAGATAAGGTTATTAGGGTAAATCCTGATCCAACATAACTACCCTTATAAAAATGGGAAACAGTTTACATGGATGGAGCTGGAACATATTCTTCTTAGTAAAGTATCTCAAGAATGGAAGAAAAAGTATCCAATGTACTCAGCCCTACTATGAAACTAATTTATGGCTTTCACATGAAAGCTATAACCCAGTTATAACCTAAAAATACGGGGAAGGGAGAGAGGGAGGGGAGGGAGGCGGGAGGATAAGTGGAGGGAGGGTGATTGGTGGGATTACACCTGTGGTGCATCTTACAAGGGTACATGTGAAACTTAGTAAATGTAGAATATAAATGTCTTAAAACAATAACTAAGAAAATGCCAGGAAGGCTATGTTAACCAGTGTGATGAAAATGTGTCAAACGGTCTATACAACCAGTGTTTGGTGCCCCATGATCATATTAATGTACACAGCTATGATTTAATAAAAAAAAAAAAAAGATTTGGCTGAAAGGAGAATGCTTTTGGTAACTTTTAGTGGTCTACACGTGAATATGGCTTTGAAAGTATGTTTGACGGAGTACTTGGTATCTAAAATGGGAGTTGTCCCTTAGGACAGGCAAGAAGTAGAGGCAGGTTCCGAGAACATAACAGACTTGCTTGGGATTAATTGGCCCTCTGGTTTGCTGTGGTCTTAGGTTAACAGCCCTAAATTGCCCATTGACCAAACCCTTCAACATGTGCTATGTTTTCCTCTGGAGGCTGGGCATTTTTGAACTCTTTAGAAATATACCTTTCATTCACATATTGTGCCAAAGAATATTTTGGTTTAAGAGAGCTGACTTTAGAGATGTTTCTATACAGAAGAGTATTCTTTTCTAGAATTTGAGAAAGTTCTAGAAGCAGAAGTAAGACACCTTCTTCTGACATTTAATACTCATTTTTAGAGTCTTGACTTAGGCCTCTTTAGGAAGGGTTGGCTGTCTGGGGACCATCTCCTCTCTCCATAGTTTCTGCCATAAAGTGGAGGAACCAAAAGTAAAATTTACACCTGCACTGCACGTGACTATCTTCAAAGTAAATCAGAATTGAAAAAGAGAAAGCTGCGAGCTTTCTATCGGATATCATCTCTCTCTCTCTCTCTCTCTCTTTTTTTTTTCCCCACTAGGAAAAAGGATAAGTTTTAAAGCCCCACTGAACGATTTCTTCTCTCTTGGCTCCAATTCAAGACGATGTAGGGCAGTTTTCATCCAGGTCTGTCTCCTGAGAAACAAAGTTCCAGGGACATACTTCCTCCAGTGATGAGAAGATTGATTCCCCAGATTGCACTGGCCTCTGCTTGATGCAGCAATATCTCAGGTCAGTTCTGATAGAAAAAGAAGATGGAGTAAAGGGGATTGAGGTATAGTATCCAGTATTTTCAGACTTCCTAGTTGCCAAGTTTGAGGTCGGGGCAAAGGTAGGGATGCATGCAGATTGTACACCTTCAGAATGCATTGGCAACTGATGACACCAACAGTCCCGACACTGATAATGGTGATGTGGGCTGTCCACAACCTTCTGTGTCCTCTTTGTGACATTGGGGAAAGGGACAATAGAGGGGTGGAGGAAAGAGAAACAAAATCTTTTAGTGAAATCCTAGGAGAAACAACTCTTCATCCCTACCATGGTTTTTAGCTCATCTTATTGTGCTTTTCTCTCTCATCTCCTGAGTCTTCCTTCTCTGACTCCTGTTCACAATAACATTTTCTTTTTCCTTTTGGTTCTGACTCCCCCTGTTATTCTAACCTGCTACCTCCTTCTTGCTATTACTTTTTAAAGATATGTGGCTCATATCTTTGCTACCAGGGAGACAGCATCCACTCAATAGTCAAAACACGTACTGAACACGACAGTGGTTTCCACCTTTACCTGTTAATGGTTTTTTGGCTCTACACTGGCTCCACCTGGGTGACTGGAGTTTGGTGCCTTGCATGGCATGTGGGGTGGAACATTAGACAGAGATTGCTGTGGATAACACAGGCTTAGGTTCTGGGTGGTGCCTGTGGCTCAGTGTGTAGGGTGCCGGCCCCACATACCAAGGGTGGCAGGTTCAAACCTGGCCCCGGCCAAACTGCAACAAAAAATAGCCAGGTTTTCTGGTGGGCCCCTGTAGACACAGCTACTTGGGAGGCTGAGGCAAGATAATTGCCTAAGCCCAAGAGCTGGAGGTTGCTGTGAGCTGTGACGCCACAGCACTCTACTGAGGGCAACAAAGTGAGACTCTGTCTCTACCAAAAAAAAAAAAAAATAGGCTTAAGTTCTGATCCTGGATCTTCCCTAACTGCTCACTGCTAAACTCTGCCTCCCAGCTTAGCCTGAATTGTTCAAAGCAAAGCCCAGTCACTTTGCCTTATGAGAGACTGTAAAACAAAATGCACAAAGGTGTTGAAGGGAAAATGAGAGGAGGATATTCCGATCAAATGTATAACTGACTAACACACATGCACACACATTTTTAACAGTAGAAAGCCATTAATAATGAGAGAACTCTGGGGAAATCTGAGAAGGCTTTGCCAAGATGCTGGTATCTGAAGTGGGTACTCTGTCAACAGGTAGAGATGGACAGTGGAGGCTATAGCAGAGGACAGGTCATTGAGCCTCTCAGAGATATGGAATACTCAGGAAGTGAGATGGCTAGGTGCATTTACACGGCACGGAAAATGTGAGGTGTGGTAGGAGTGTGAATGCGCAGAAGCACTGTGGGGACGAGCAGAAGGTGAGTGAGGGTATCACGTTGTGGACTTTGAAAGCTGGAGTGAGCATCTCAGCCATCGCATTTGGAAACCAGAGTACTCATTTTATTATATAGATGAATCATGTCATTAAAATGCCCACTTTTCCTTTTCAAGTACTAGAAAGGAGGTGAAAATAAGAAGATAAAAGAGTGGGAGGAGGGAACATCAAAATTTTGTTTTTTCTTCCTGTTTAAAGACATATCTCTGGATCCCAACCTTTTTTTTTTTTTTTTTTTTTTTGTAGAGACAGAGTCTCACTTTATGGCCCTTGGTAAAGTGCCATGGCATCATACAGCTCACAGCAACCTCCAACTCCTGGGCTTAAGTGATTCTCTTGCCTCAGCCTCCCGAGTAGCTGGGACTACAGGCGCCCGCCACAACGCCCAGCTATTTTTTGGTTGCAGTTCAGCAGGGGCCGGGTTTGATCCCGCTACCCTCGGTGTATGGGGCTGGCGCCTTACCGACAGAGCCACAGGCGCCGCCCATCCCAACCTTTTTTTAACGAGCAAGATTTATTTTATTTCTCTTTTCTTCTCATCGTATAATCTTTCTTCTTACCATATAAACAAGATTTAATGCACTTTTCATTCATTTTATTCTTTATATTTGTTAAAAATATTAAGTACTGTCATTCCTAGCTTTTGGTCATAAATAAATAAATAAATAGCTACTATTATCCACAGTGCTGATATAATTTCAGCCACTCAGCAAAGAAACTTAATGTTTTCAAACAGTTGTGCAGCTATGTTATGGGTAATTAAGCAATTTAAAGTGACCTTTTTGAAACATGGAAAGTCCCTTTTGCAAAGCCAGTACTAATAATCATGATAAAAGTAACTACACTTGTACACAGTACATGGCCTCATCTTCTACATATAGTTGACATATACTAAATTACCTAACCTTTGTAGCAAAGATAGATTATTATTTATGTTTTACATGTGAAGATCAAGAGACCTGTTAAATGTCAAACCACTGCTAGGCAGGGCAGAGGGGTTGAGTCTGGGCAGTGTGGCTCAGGCTCTGCTCTCATTGCTGTGAGACACCAGCAGAGCTCTCCATTCCTGTTTTTAATGTTTGCATCTCGGAGAAACTTGGTTGAAAACCTGAAATCTCTTTAAATAAAATTATAGTTAATGTAATTTTGGATTTTTCACTGACCAATCTATTTTTTTTTTTTTTAGGGACTTTTTTCTCTAAAGATGGTTTCCAGTTGTCTAACACCGACCACATGGTCCCTTATGTAATTAATCATTTTATCTAATGTTTTTCCTAAAATTCATGGAAGTTGTTACAAAAGGGAGCATTTTTCCTATTTCTCACAACAATTTTTATTCAATAGTTTTAATAAATTAATGAATAATTTTAATTTCAGGCAATTCTGATTCAATATTTATGTGAAAAATGATTATGGAATTATAGAAAAGTAGAGAATATTATAATTTTTTAATATTTTGAAATAATATACTAAATACTAAATTAAGATGGGAAAATTGACAGATTGAAATATGCAACAAGGTAAAAGGAATGTGAAAAAGAGGAATAATAACTGAGAAGAAGCAAAATCATAATTCTTAATTAAGAAACATAATGATTATTTTTCTAGGTTAACATCCATTTTACTAAAATATCAAGATTGCAAAAGATGGGCTCAAAAATTTTTTTAAATGATCATAAGGGCAATATTTTCAAAAAATGTATGAAAATGTAACATTTGGTTGATAATGTGAATAAAATATATATTTATCCCTATTAATCTAATAAGGTAATAGGATAATGTCATAAGATAATTTTTTGCATGTGCTTCAACTTTTCTGATCAATCATTAATACTAAACATTTTTCAAAAGGACATAGAGATACACATGTATGTAAATACTTATACATGTTTTGGGAAGTATGTATAAATTTTTTTTTTTTTTTTTTTTTTTGTAGAGACAGAGTTTCACTTTACTGCCCTCGGGTAGAGTGCCGTGGCGTCACACGGCTCACAGCAACCTCTTTACTCTTGGGCTTACGCGATTCTCTTGCCTCAGCCTCCCAAGCAGCTGGGACTACAGGTGCCCGCCACAACGCCCAGCTATTTTTTTTGTTGTTGTTGCAGTTTGGCCAGGGCTGGGTTTGAACCCGCCACCCTCGGCATATGGGGCCGGCGCCTTACTCACTGAGCCACAGGCGCTGCCCGCGTATAAAAATTTTTTTAAGATTAAGGTTATATATTCAAATAATGTGAAGAGAAATTTTAATGTTTACTGTCACGTTTTTCTGTTTATTTTAAATATGGTATCATAATCATAAATTATTCTATAATAAATATATAAAAATAAGTATTGGGGCGGCGCCTGTGGCTCAGTGAGTAGGGCGCCGGCCCCATATGCCGAGGGTGGCGGGTTCAAGCCCGGCCCCGGCCAAGCTGCAACAAAAAAATAGCCGGGCGTTGTGGTGGGCGCCTGTAGTCCCAGCTGCTAGGGAGGCTGAGGCAAGAGAATCGCGTAAGCCCAAGAGTTGGAGGTTGCTGTGAGCCGTGTGACGCCACGGCACTCTACCGAGGGCAGTAAAGTGAAACTCTGTCTCTACAAAAAAAAAAAAAAATAAGTATCAATTGTTTTATACAAAATAATTTTGAATAGTTAATAACACTAATAATATTTAGAATTTGGATAACAATATTACACCTGAGAAATTTTTATAAAGTTGTTTACAGAACTGTTATTTACAAGAGCAAAAAGTGGAAGCAACATAGCTGTCTCAATGGACAATTATAAAAATTTATATATTATTACACCATTAAATTGGTCACCTGCAAAGAGTATAACAAGAGAATAATTATTCTAACAATTTTGTCAACATCTGAATACAAAATGGTATTGTATGATTACTTCAATCATGTAAACTATATATGTGATTAAGTAGGACTTGAAATAGAAATATCACTGTATGTTGAGATTATGGAATTTTTTTTTTATTAAATCATAGCTGTGTACATTGATATATTCATGGGGCATCATTCACTAGCTTCACAGACCGTTTACCAAGTTTCACATATACGCTTGTAAGATGCACCGCTGGTGTAATCCCACCAATCCCCTTCCCTCTAGGAATTTTTTTTTTTTTTCAAATAATGTTTGTAGAAAAAAATTTCCTAGGGAATTAAGGATGTGTATGTAACAAGGCACATGTATGACTGAGAAAACATGCTACTTATGTCCCAGTCATGTTAGAAATTTTATATCAGGTCAACTTCATACACAGAGAAACTCAATATTTTATTAGAATAAGTTTAAGAGTACAGTAAAGAGGGTGAAGAGTAGTTTCTTTCAATTATGCCAACCTCAAGATATTATCCAGCTATCTGTTATATCATGACCATCCATGAGCTGACATCTCGAACACAAGAGGCATTAAGTGAGTTTGTCAAAATTCTTTGTAAAGCACATTTCATCCAGTCAGAATCAAAGTTGTTGAGGAAATGCTACTCTAGATATCTGGGCTTAAGTCTGCCTCACTGGAGATACCTACCTGCATGGATAGATCCTCAAATGCCAGTGAAAGCTGGAAAATTCAAATTGTAGGGTCAGGCCCAATGGACCCAAACATGAGTGCCCTGAACTGAGAAGATTTCCTTCAAGAGGTATTCCCTAACAGTACTGATGCTTAATTATATTGCAATATTTTTTTTTTATTGCAAAGCACAGAAATAAAATGCATAATACAAGAAATATGTGTACATGTGTATGTAGATATGTGTGGGTATAAAATCTTTAATTCTTCTAAAAATTCAGAATAAGTCAGAGCACATGTTACTCATATAAAGGCTAAGTTTCAAAGCAGTTAAGTCACTGAAGAACAAGTTCTACAGTTCTCAATCTAAATGGAAGTCAACATTTTTGAAGGACACTTCTTTTTTTACTCCCCAAATGCAAAAGTTTTTGCCCAATCTCAAGCTTGAGTTTATGAATTAACAGATAAATCTTGGAGATGCCAGGACACCTGCAGATTTACAAAGATTCATAGGGATCCTGGTTCCCTGGAAAGGCAGGTAATAGGCATGAAAGGGAACCCAAGAATTAGAGATCAGCACACTGATGTCCCCAAATTGTCATTTCTTTCCTTCTCTCTGCAGATTTTCAACTGCATCCTACCTACAGAGGCTAGTACGGTGATGAATAACAGTGTGAATGAATTCATTCTGTTTGGATTGACACAGGATGCTGGCAAGCAGAAAGCAGTATTTGGGATTTTCTTGATTCTTTACCTTGCAACTCTGTTTGGGAACTCTCTCATCATGGTGACTATTAAAACAAGCCAGACCCTTGGGAGTCCCATGTACTTTTTCCTTTTCTACCTATCCTTTGCTGATGCTTGCTTTTCTACAACGACAGCCCCCAGATTGATTGTGGATGCCCTTTCTCAAAAGAAGATCATTTCCTACAATGAGTGCATGACTCAGGTCTTTGCAGCCCATTTCTTTGGATGCACAGAGATCTTTGTGCTCATCCTCATGGCCTTTGACCGCTATGTAGCCATTTGTAAGCCCCTGAGATACACAACCATAATGAGCCACCACGTCTGTGGTATATTAGTGATTTGGGCCTGGATAGGGTCTTGCATTCATTCTTCGGCACAGATTTTCCTGGCTTTGAGATTGCCCTTCTGTGGCCCAAATGTAATTGATCACTATTTCTGTGACTTGCAGCCCCTGTTGAAACTTGCCTGCATGGACACCTATGTGATAAATTTGCTGATTGTGTCCAATAGTGGGGCCATCTGCATGCTGAGTTTCATAATTCTGTTTATCTCCTATATCGTTATCTTATACTCTCTAAGAAACCACAGTGCCGAAGGAAGACGAAAAGCACTTTCCACATGCACGTCCCACTTTATCGTGGTTGTCATATTTTTTGGTCCGTGTATATTTATATACACACGCCCACCAATGACTTTTCCAATAGACAAGATGGTGGCTGTGTTTTATACCATTGGGACACCCTTACTCAACCCTCTGATATATACACTAAGGAATGCAGAAGTGAAAAATGCCATGAGAAAATTATGGTATAGAAAAATTGACATCAGTTGATAAGTAATATAGAAGGATTCGAATGTGTATTTCCTTAACTGTTTCATTTCATTGCATGTACTGAAAAGAGGAAATATTCTTGTCAGAAAATAAACAATCAAGACACACATGCCAATATACTGTGTGTGTGCACGTGTCTATTTATTTGTGTGAATACATAAATACATATGTAAATATACCTTATTCTGAGAAGATTGCATTAGATTGTGAAGGCTTAAAATGTATAATCATTCTAACCAACCTTACTTGAATTCTATCCACATCTGGCCATCACTGCGTGGAAACTTTGTTTCCTGGACAAGTTTTTCCTCAGGAAGAAACGTACTGACTAATGACTGAATGTGTGTGTGTGTGTGTGTGTGTGTGTGTGTGTGTATACACTCATTCTTTTTTAGGTTTTATTCTAGTCCCTTATGCATAGGATCATAAGAGCTAATCTCCAGGAATCTGGACACTCACAGAATCAAAGTTGTTGAGGAAATACTACTGTAGATATCTGGGCTTAAGTCTGCCTCACTGGAGATACCTACCTGCACTGATAGATTCTCAAATGCCAATGAAAGCTGGAAAATTCAGAGAAATCCTACTGGAAAACTCCTCAATGTTTTTGGTTCAAAATGGGCATTGTTTTAGCCCATTTGAGGTTGCTATAACAAAATACCATAAACTTGATATCTTATAAAAAACAGGCAATTATTTCTCAAAGTTCTTGAGCCTGGGAAGCCCAAAGTCAGTGTACCAGCAGATTCGGTGCCTAGTGAGGGGCCCCTTCCCAGTTCCCAGACTGCAGTCTTCTTGCTATATAACCTCACCTGGCTTGAAGGAAAAGGATCTCTTTAGGGCCTATTTTTTTTTGAGGCACTCATCCCCTCCCTACCCTCTAATCCCATTTCCTTGGGGGTTAGAATTTCAATATATGAATTTGTTGGAGAGCATTTGGACACACTTTGTAATTCTACATCTATTGTGTCTAGTCAAAATTTTTCTTTTAATACTTTGTGATATACAAAAGTTAATTTATAAATAACATAGCAACACTGAAATTCAATAGGATTTATTGTCATTCATAAAGGGATTGTAGGCTGGGTGTAGTGGCTCACATCTGTAATCCTAGTACTCTGGGAGGCAAAGGCAGATGAATTGCTTGAGCTTGGGAGTTCAAGACCAGCCTGAGCAAGACCAAGATCCTATCTCTACTAAAAATAGAAAAGCTAGCCGGGTGTTGCGGTGGGTGCCTTTAGCCCCAGCTACTCAGGAGGCTGAGGCAAGAAGATTGTTCAAGCCAAGGGTTTAAAGTTGCTGTGATCTATGATGCTACAGCACTCTACCCAGGGTGACAGAGTGAGACTCTGTCTGAAAGAAAGAAAGAAAGAAAGAAAGAAAGAAAGAAAGAAAGAAAGAAAGAAAGAAAGAAAGAAAGAAAGAAAGAAAGAAAGAAAGAAAGAAAGATTGCATTTTACTCTAATCTGAGAAACGTTTTCTAGCACTCACATAAAAGATTTTTCTAGACAAAAGTTAATATGATTAAAACTGACCTGTATTCCCATCCCTAGTACATCTCACTTAGGACCAAGGGCATTAGAAACCAAGACAGGGAGAGAGTGGGAAGGGAGTGAGGGATAAAAACTTACCAGTTGAGTACAATAAACAGTATTTTGGTAACAGGCACACTAAAAGCCCAACTTAATCATTAATCATTATACAAGTTATCCATTTAATAAAAACATTCGTACCCCCTTAATGTTTTAAAATTAAAAAAAAAAACAAAAACCTTAACTGTAAATAGGGAAAACTTCAAAGTCAATTATGCAGAGACTGACTTTAGAAAAAGGTAACGAGGAAAGGAGGAGGGAGAATCGCTGCAAGTTTAGAAGTGGGTGAAAGGAAGAAGATCCGAACATCAATAGTTGGTTGGGCCAATGGGAAAAAACGAGTCACTAAGAGATGCTAGACAGCTTCTGAAGAGCCCTCTGGTGATTCATGTGTCAGGGGAGCCGTTTTTAGTACTCCCATCTCTGCACTCAAGTCTTCGATTTCTTTGCTAGCATCCCTGCTCCCCACCTCCCTTCCCAGCCTCTGTAACTACTTTCTCTGCTCTGTCTCCAGAGAAAGGATATCAATTGTTTTTAATATTTACCTCCCATGAATGAGTGAGAACATGTGAGATTTGTCTTTCCAAGCTTAGCTTATGTCACTTAACAAGATGTCCTCCAGGTCAAGACATGTTGGAAACGACAGCATCTTTTGTGTTTCCATATAAATTTTTTTTTCCAGTTTTTAACCGGGGCTGGGTTTGAACCCGCCACCTCTGGCATATGGGGCCAGCGCCCTATGCCTTTGAGCCACAGGCACCACCCATAAATTTTAAGATTCTTTTTTCTATTTCTGGGAAGAATGTCATTGGTATTTTGATGGGGATTGTATCAAATCTGTAGATTTCTTTCATTCTTATTTCCATTTGACACTGTTGATTCTTCTCATCCACAAGCATGGGAGATCTTTAAATTCTTTTGTGTCCCTTTTATGAATGTTTATAATTATCATTACAGAGACCTTTCACTTCCTTGTTTAAGTCTATTTCTAGGTATTTTATTTTATTTGTAGCTGTTGTAAATAACATTGCATCCTTCATTTTCTTTTCAGATTGTTTGCTGTTGGCACATAAAAATGCTACTAATTTTGTGTACAATAATTTTTTACCCTGAAACTTTGCTGAATCAGTTTATCAATTCTAATAATCTTTGGATGGAGTCTTTGGGTTTCTCTAGATATAAGATCACACCATCAGCAAACACACATAATCTGACTTCTTCCTTTGCAGTGTGGATGTCCTTCATTTCTTTCTCTTGTCTGATTGCTCTAACTAGTACTTCCAGTACTATATTGAATAAAAGTGATAAAAGTGTGGATCTTTATCTTGTTCCAGATCTTAGAGGAAAGACTATCAATCCCTCTTTGCTTTCATTTGGAAACAGTTTTCTAGTGACCTATTCACTAGTCCTGCATTATACCTAAAAGCAGAAAAATTCAATTAATATTTAAAACCAAGGAAATTTTAAAACTAGATGCATGGATTCTCCAAATATGTGGACAGTGTTTGCATGTTTGGGAGCTTAATTTGTGGGTCATCAAACAGTATGTTGGTCATATATTTTCTTCAGAAAAATCCTGTCCCCTCCTACTTACTTTACTATGTGAAAAACCTTGAAGTGGTGGTGTGTGCAGGCTGCTGACATCCTAGAAACAGTGACAGGCAAGGCCACCATTGTTCACTACATAGATTCAGACACATCTTCATACGTGCTGGTGCATCTTTCATCACACTTCCCACATTACTAGTAGAAAATTTAGTACTCGGTTTGTCAAAAGAAAAATCTCCCAACCTTTTGCACAATAATGCAGAGAAGATATCATCCAGCTGTATGGAAAATGGCCTGGGAAAAGAAAATGATTGCCATAATTCAGGGTCTATTTCACCCCTAGAGTCTGTGGAACCTGACTCTCCAGCCTTTCCAGGAGTTCTCAGGAGTTTCCGGGTGAACTAGCTTGCTATTCTCTCTCCCTGTTCAGACAGGGGCAACTTCCTCCATCTGCCTGCTGTCAGTTATCTAATATCACTCCACTTTGTGTTTCCAAAGAGGTATGAACAATCTCTCACTATGTCGTGTTTCCTACCTCATTATTTCCTCATTATGGGTTAGCATACAATTTTCTATTTTATTATCATTTTAGTGAGAATTGAGAAGAGAGGAAATATATTTTTATTTAAATAAATATTTAACCATGTTTAACAAAAATACAATTTTTATTCTTTAAGCTCATTAAAGAATTTTAATAACTCAAGAAAAAAAAGAAGAAAAGAAAAGATATTGGTCTGTAGTTTCCTTCCTTTCTTTTTACCCTCTTTTTGAGGCAGCGTCTTGCTATGTTGCCCGGGATAGAGTGCTGTGGCATCGGCCTTGCTCACAGTAACCTAAAACTCATTCCCTGTTTTCTTCTAATAGTTTTACAGTTTCAGTTGTGTGTTTTAAGTCTTTAATCTATCTGGATTTGATTTTGTGCATGGTGAGAGATAGGGGTCCAGTTTCATTCTACTTCTTATGGTCATCTTATTTTCCCAGCATCATTTATTGAAGAGTGTGTCCTTTCCCTCATGTATGTTGTCTTGTTTTGTTTGAGACATGGTCTCACCACTTGCCCTCGGTAGAGTGCTATGGTGTCACAGTTAACAGCAACTTCAAACTCTTGGATTTAAGTGATTCTCTTGCCTTAGCCTTCCAAGTAGATGGGACTACAGATTTCTGCCACAATGCCTGGCTATTTTGTTGTTGTTGTTGTTGTCATTGTTGTTTGGCAAACCTGAGCTGGGTACATTTGGCCCATGCCCTAACCACTGAGCTATGGGCACCAAGCCTGTTTTGTTTTATTTTGTTTTGCTATAGGGTCCCACTCTGTCTCCTGGGCTATAGTACAGTGGTGTCATCATAGCTCACTACAACCTCAAATTCTTGGACTTCAATGATCCTCCTGTCTCAGACTCCTGAGCAGCTGAGACTACAGGTGCATGCCACCACACTTGGCTAATTTTTCTATTGTTTTGTAGAGATTGAAATTCAATTTTTAAAGTAGCATTTATTAGTTTTTTTTTTCATAGTACAATCATATAAGCAGAAGAAAGTCAAAAGGTACACGAGGTCACCATCTAGATGGCCTATTTGCATGGAAACGTAAAGGATCACAAGCATTTGAATTGTGAAAATTCAAATGTTTCAAAAACATACAAAATAACAATCTAATCATCTCTTTTCCTTGCTCTTCTAAAATGATATTCCTTAACAGTTCTTATGATTCATTACATTAAAAAAATCATCTTATGCACGTATCTACATGACATTTCTATGTTGTATTCTGCTTATATCCACAGAAAGAAATAGTATAAACACTGCTACATAACTTGTTCCTTCATACAATAATGTACCCCGTCTTCCTGCAGTAGCACCTGGAAATGAAACTCCATGGTTTAGTGACTCAGACTGGATGTAGCTGCTGACTTCACAGCAGACACAATGGAGATCTGCCAGAAAAGAGGGAATGCTAAAGCAACCAACAGTGAGAGAAGATGAGAGAGATGAGAAGATGTTATGGTGGTAACATCCAGGGTTGACAACTATGTATGTGGCCCTTATCTCGGAGGTAGTAACTCAGAATCCCCTAGGAGAGGGACCATTCATATTTTCCAAATCAGACCTGAAGAAGGACACAGAACTGAGATACACTCCTTATTGTTACACAACTCCCAGAAATGATAACTGATGCAGAACATGTCCCTTTTCCCCATTCTAGATTTCTCTCACCCTTGGCCATCATTCTCATTGGTTTGGGCTGTTTGCTTTGTGAGGTAACTGAAAGAGTGTGATCTACAGGAGTTTGATCCCAGTTGCCTTATTCTTATTGGGCTGTCATTGCTGCAATTGTACAGTCAGAGTTATCGTTGTGTTGCAAGTGCTAAGCCATATTCCAATGAGTTCTCTGCACTGTGAACATCATCATGTATGTCCTAATCTATAGCAACAACAGTAGTTACTCACAATAATTAGAATCAAGTGCCACAGCCAGAATGGTAACTCCTCTTTTCCTGACTGGTCTACTTGTAAAAGGAGCACAAAATGGAGATTCCTACTATGCGTCTGGCAGGTGTACTTTTCACTCCAGTAACCAAGATCTCAACCCAGAGGAAAATGCAGACTTTGCAAATGAGTTCCTAGCAGAGTTAACAATAGGGTGAAATCCTTGGGTAAAAGAAGAATAGGGACGCTACAACAAGTATCAAGCATTGGCTTAGCATTCATTGCATGTAATGAAACTAGACACAGCAACCTCACTCCTCCCCAGACTGACTTCTAGCTCGTCTCTTAAATTGGGCTTTTAATGGGCCTTTCCTCTCTTCTATCAAACTGGATGTTCATGGGTGATAGGTTACATGGTAAAATTAGTTCTCAGTGCTGAGATCATGAGATTACTTTTGCATATTCTTTGGTCATAAATAGGTGCAATGTCTTTTAAGACATTTTATGTCGATATATGTTTGTGTTAAAATCATCTAATGTCAGTGTAGGTAAAGACAGTATATACCCATATCTAAGGTATGTATAATTTATGGCAATGACAAATTGATGCCACCTTCATGGTGAAAGAAGTCTAATATGATCGATGTAGTGGCAGGTGAATAGCTGTTTTCCCAGAGACTGGTGTCATACTGAGTGCTTAGACATGAAATCTGCTACTAGCAAGTTGGACATTCAGAAGTGGCAGGAGGCAGATCAGTCTTTATGAGTCCTTCCCACAACAAACACTCTGTTCACATGCTTGTGTGCCATCACCAGATAGCCTTAGATTGGGCCCAACCAGAGCACAGATCATCCTGATCATACAAAAATGTGAAGTCTCATCTCTTGTACATTCCTACTAGTTAGTCCCCACTTTAATAAGTCTATTCACATCACTCTTTCCAGAAAGCTTTTTCCAGTCTTTTTACCTTCCAGATGCTTGATAAACAACCCAAGAATTTGTCTCTCTTTCTGAGTCAATGTATATGCATAACCCAGCACAATTTTCCTCTATATAAAAAGGAAAACAAGAGTATTCCTCAGGAATTTGCACATTAGCAGAAATTCCCTACATTACTTAACTTGGAAACCACCTTTGAATCATCATAAGCCACTGTTCTTTTCAGGTTAATGTCAATGTATTGTGGTGCCTTGCCCAAAAAACAGACCCAAATCCTTTCCTTCTCCTTCAGTTTAACCATACAGAACTCCCAAGGAGGCCGTTCTTGTGACTTGAGGGAAATGCATTGTTTTAACAAAACTGAGTGACAGTAGAATCAGAATCATCCATTTGTTCATGGATTACTCTCGCCTTCCAGCCTCCCTGGGGCCTCTAGAAGGCACGACTTGTTGAATCCTATATTATCCAATTCATAAAAGGCAATAGAAGTTGCGAAATGTATTCTGCTGATTTGATCAGTATTTTTTGTAGTTCCTGTGGAAAAAAAAACTAATTTTATCCTCCTTATTTATGGAGATCAAGAATTTTTTTGCTTTTACTGAGTGCCAAAATTTCTGTCATTATATTAAATGTAGGGTACTCAGGTAAGGAGCTGTAATTGAGACCCTATCGTTATCCATGATAATGCATTGGGTTTAGCAGGGACCAGGCAACTTAATACAAAGTATAGTAGTCATCTCCACAGAAAAATTATACTTTTTATCCTAACATCTTCATCTTTTCTGTGCAAGTTATTCTGTTCTAGATTGTTTTGAAAACATCACTAAAATAAGTTATGTCTGTGAGGGAGCTATTTCTTTCTCAATCTTATAATATTTCTCTTGGTTATCACGTTTATTGTTTAACCTGTTAATACTTCAAATTTCCTACCCTCAACTGATTGCCCTCTTTATTTCTAGCTTACATAAATATCTCTACCTTATTTGAGCTATCTATACTACAAATGCAATGGTCCTCTTTATAAACAAATTACTATAATTATTATGCTTCAAAAGGAACCTTAATACTCCTCCAAAACTATAAGGAATCAAATAAAGGCAAAAAATAGATTTTTCAAAAAGAACAAATCACTGCTGGCAGTGACAGCCTTCCTGAAATCAAGAACTCTTTCAGAAGGTGAATTTTCTCTCCATCTTTCATCATTATTTTAGAAGTATCTACTTAAATTATGGTAAGTTTTAGTTTATAACTTCAAGAATTAAAAGGGAAATTACCTAACTTATTTATACTAGCCCTTATAACATGAAACTTCTATAATTGTTTAAAATGATACTTTCTGCTGGGTCAAGAAAAACAAGTAAGTTGACCATCAGATATGGTAAAACCAAAATATCTAATAAAGGATATTCTGTTTAACAGAGGGAAAATCTGTCAGACCGTGCTGGGTATACACTTTGGGTTTACGTATGGGTAACTATTAGCAGGGAACTCCAGAAGTGTACATAGAGAAGAGCATTAAAAAAATAACTAAGTGATATGAGGCAGGAAATAGAGCCAGAGGCACAGCAGTGAACAGCAGTGAATGCAAAGGGCTCTACTCATCTGTTTGTGCCTCGGGCTGATTCTTCCATGGCAGGAAAATGTTCAACATTAGCTAGTGTGTGTGTTCCCACTGTCTCTTTTCCTAAAGAACTAACACTTACGTCCCAAAATATAATTACATTAAATCAACAATAAGATGATGTTCTCCACTGACTTCTCTAGGTCACTCCAAACTGAGAAGAAGAATTTAAAACCTTCATTCATCTTCTGTCATCTGAGATCAATTTCTTGCTCCACAACTTCTTCATGGCATTTTTCACTTCTGCGTTCCTCAGTGTATAAATCACGGGGTTGATCAAAGGAGTTCCAAGTGTATAAAACACAGCTATCATCTTATCCATGGGGAAGGTGGTCGCAGGGCGTGTGTATATAAATATGCAAGGTCCAAAGAACAAGATGACCACGATGATGTGGGAGACGCAGGTGGAGAGGGCTTTCTTCCTCCCTTCAGCACTGTGGTTTCTCAGGGAATGCAGAATGATAACATAGGAGAACATCAGCATGACAAAACTCACTGTACAGATGGCCCCACTGTTGGAAACCAAGAGTAGGTTGACCATGTAGGTGTCTGAACAAGCAAGTTTCAACAAGGGCTGCAAGTCACAGAAATAGTGATCGATCACGTTGGGACCACAGAATGGCAAACTCAGGGCAAGAAAAATCTGAGCTAAAGAATGTACACAGGACCCCACCCAGGCCACAGCCACCAACATACCACAGACCCGGGGGTTCATGATGGTCAAGTAGTGCAGGGGCTTACAGATGGCCACGTAGCGGTCAACCGCCATGAGGATGAGTATGAAGATCTCCAAGCAGCCAAAGAAATGGGTTGTAAAGACTTGAATTATGCACTCTTTAAAAGAAATAATGGCTTTCTTCGAAAGGGCATCAGTAATCATTCGAGGGGCTGTGCAAGTAGAAAGGCAGATATCAGACAAGGATAAGTAGAAAAGGAAGAAGAACATGGGGCTCTCAAGGGCCCGGCTGGCCTTGATGGTAGTAATAATCAGCAAGTTACCCAGCAACGTCCCCAGATAGATAAGCAAGAAAATGGCAAACACTGTTTTCTTCCAAAAAGGATCCTGTGTCAACCCAATCAGAATGAACTCAGTCACATTATTATTCAACTGCATGGTTTCATGAATGAAGAGAAGGGGCAAGTGGGAAATGGTTTATCTGCAAAAGATAAAGGAATTAATTTATGGGGTTTTAGGTGGTATTATGCAAAATTAAATGTTTCTCATCAGGCATATTCTATTTTTATTTTCTTAATAGGTCACTTCAACACTTGTCAGTTTTAATGACTTCATAGGGTTAATATGGGTCTCAAACATGCTTATGAATATGATACTTTCCCATAGCATTCTTCAGAAAAAAAAATTGTTAACTTTGGCATGATGCTTATAAATTTTGCCCATTCAATGACTATAAAGTTCAGAGATAAGTATCTATTGCTCCCACCTTTTCTTACGCTATTGCAGATTTTCCCTATGTGTGTGCTTCATTTACCTTCCTTCCGGTAACATTGGAAAGCTACGCATTACCAGGATATTATTCTCCACTGTAGCAAGCCCAATGTTTGCACAATGTAGGTACCTCGTGTTTTTGAATTGAGTATTCTCTCTTACCTCTTAAAATATAATAGAATTTATCTGATTATTCTAGTGCTATTCTGATTGCAAAAGATAATCGCATCATTAATTTATTGGGGTTTTCTATTATATATGGTAGATCACTAATAGGCTTCTCATTGAAAAAGCCAAACAAGGGGGGGAAAGCCTGAGAGATGTTTTAAATAACTTAGTGAATCAGCTCCATGACCAGGAGTGAAGCATACACTCTGCACAGCAAGACACTGCCACGAATACCTTGAAACTATGACTCCCACAAAATGACCATCTTAGAAATTAGCTGTTCTTGTCTTACATGAATCCTTAGCCCTTAACCAATACAGGGAGAGTCTTGACATCTTTCTTAGATTTTGATACTGATGCACATTTTTGTGGCTTTCTATGTGTACTCCCCTAATCCATTTTTCCCCATAGGAGTCTTAACTCTTTTCATAAAGTTCTCAGAAGAATCAGATCCCAAAATGGGTTACAGTGGTCTGTAGATAAAACAGCACCAATAATACATCACATCTAGTAACTACTGTGCAGACCTCAACTCTTCAAACGGGGGAGGCCAACCTTACAATGGTGACATTATTCAAAAAAATAGTAAACAATGTGCTGATGATGGAGGTAACAAAGGTGAAAGAAAAGCAATGAAGAAAGGTGGAGGAAGAGGAGGGGGAGCCAGCGAAGCCGGATGTTACCGCGTCACAGAGGCCAAAGAAGAAGCGCGGTTAAAGAGCCGATCTTAATCTACCCAAACCTCCATGTGACCAGTCTACCAGACTTCTCCCTTTGAGAGAATCACTACACTCACTTTATTTCTATGCAAAATTTATCATTCTCTGTAAAAAAAAAAGAAGACTGGTTGTCCCAAGCTGCTTCATCCCCCACAAACCCAATCTGAAGAGTGATCATTCTACCCTCCTGGAGCTCCTCACTCCGTGTAACTGAACCCTGCTGTCTGCTTAAATGATGCCCTGGAAAATAGCCTGGCCTGAGGCCTAAAATGTCATAAAATTCAGTGCCCATTACCTCTACTTCTTACATCTGCTTGCCCCAAACGTCGTGAAATTAGTAGGCAATTATTCCTCCCCCCAATTTTTTTCTTCCTTTTTTTTTTTTTTTTTGAGGCAGCATCTTCTTCGGTCACCCGGAATAGAATGCCATGGCGTCATCAGAGCTCACAGCAACCTCAAACTCTTTAGGCTCAAGATATCCTCTTGCCTCAGTTTCCTGAGTAGCTGTGACACCCGGCTACTTTTCCTATTTTTAGTGGAGTAGTTTTGCTCTTGACCAAGCGGGTCTCAAACATACGAGCTCAAAGCAATCCACCTGCCGCAGCCCCCCAGAGTGCTGGGATTACAGGCGTGACCAACCGTTCCATTTCTTTTCCCGCATCTTAATAGATAGACAAGCTGGAGCATTGTGGAGGGGCAAGGATAGATAAGATGACACGAGAAAGAAGGTGGGCAGGGACATATATGGAGCAGAAGGCAAGATTTTTTTTACCCAAGATATTTTTAGTAATGTCCCTACTATATAAATCATATATATTTTCACCTTCGATATGTAGTGTTTAGACTGTGGATTTTCATGTTTGCTCTAAATGTTTTCTGAGGAGTAGTTGCCAAAATTCAAACTTCATCTCAGATACGTTTTAATTGCAAATGACATTCTTATGATGCCATGTAAGAAATATGCGAAGAGCAATAATTCTGTGCTGTGATATACAATACTGTATTCAAATCTGTCATTTGGCTTTGGAAAAGCTAGCGTTCTCCAGAAGCTCTGTCAAAGTTACTATTCCGTATTACCCCTTCTCTGATTGTTTATCAGTTACAATCTCGTCAAAGTTGCTGGTACCCTCAGTTTGAGTGGGGACTTATCTTGCCCAACTACCTTCAATTTAAAAAAAATAATTATGCACTTTTCTATACTCTGCTACCTCGAAAAATTGCAATAAACTACAAGACATACGATTCATCCTTCTCTCTGCACACAGCATTAATGGCTTTTCACATTCCAGGTGCTCATCAAATATTTTTTTTAGTTCAAAAGATAGTTTTGTTTCAAAGCTTCTATTTCATTCAATGTATTTTCTATGTTAACAGAAAGTCTATAAAAATCTGATTTGTTCATTTCTTCTTCATCATTCCTTGGGTGATGTGGGAACAGTCAAATCACAAATCATACAGAATTATTTTTAATTATGTTGAATTAATTTGTAATAATGACTCAATCAGCTGGCAAAGGTGGAAATCACCTGTCACTTACCTGTTAGAAGACTCTCTAAATTAGCATTCTCTGTCCGTCTCCTTTTTAAAACATCCTTTGCATGGAATACTAAAAAATAGGAAAAAACTTGTGTTGTGCTATCCAGAAGGAATATTTTAACCAAAATGAGGTAAGATATTAGTACCTGGGAGAGTAGTAGTCCCTAAATGTTCCCCTTTTTCTGACAATCAGAATCAGCTCAGATGTTAGAACAAATGTAACTTTCTCTTTGTCTCCTTAGCCTGTTAGAATAGCAAGTTGACTTTCCTCATATTAGGTGACAAACGAGGGTCTGAAGGCGGCCGGTACCTCGGGCACATCACAGGTACCAGAAAAGGGGAAAACTTTTAATGGATGATGGAGATGGTGATACAAAACAAAAAGGTGAACAAGCAGTGTCATTGCTAAACAAGGGAACGGCTCACCAAAGACTAACTGTGCTGCCACCCCATAAGTTGCCACTACTTGCATTAGAAAAACAAATTTGTCTAGCTCCTGTAATATGCTTGTAATATATTTTCAAGTACGACCCAGGGAAGGCAGTGTGGTGCTCTGAGGCCAGACATTCCCTTCTGTGAGTGACAGACAACCCACCCCCAAAGAACCACACGTTTGCCACAAGACATCTGAGGATTTAAATACGTACGACAAACACAGAATCTCAATTTCTTTTCAAAATCATTTGTGTTTGTTTTACTAATTCAAGTTATTAAAAAAGACACTACTTCAGGAATAAATTTTTTTGAAAGAATATTACTTTACCATAGAGAGAAAACAGAAACTCGGAGAAGTTATGCAGTTTGCCTAGGGCTCATATTTAGCAAGTTCAATATTCAATGACTGTTTTATTCCATGTCTTTTACATCTTCCATCTTTTTTCTTACACTAGACTAAACTGAGTACTAGGAAGTACTAGAAAGTGATGATAATGAAAGGTATTTATTTTTTGATAAAAGGTATTTCTAATGATTGAGCAATAGTAAATCAAATTGAGAAACCTAGAATTAATAGGCTGAAATGCAGATAGCCATGGATATGTACATGGAAATTTTCAGGAGGCACTGAATTTTTTTATTTATTTTTTATTTTTTTGAATATTTTTAAAGTATGAACTTCAAGACAGTACTTCAGAAATCAATTTGGAAGTCATTATTTGCAATTAACTCATGAGGTTACATGCAGTCACCCAAAGAAAACAGGCAGAGAGGTTAGACAAAATAGAGAAATGTATTTTTTTCCCTAGAAAAAATTCTAGAGAAATGAATTTTTTTTTTTTTTTGACACAGTCTCAAGCTGTCACCCTGGGTAGAGTGCTGTGGCATCACAGCTCACAGCAACCTCCAACTCCTGGGCTTAAGCAATTGTCTTGCCTCAGCCTCCCAAGTAGCTGGGACTACAGGTGCCCACCACAACACACAGCTATATATATTTTTTTTTATTGTAGTTGTCATTGTTGTTTGGCTGGCCCAGGCTGGATTCGAACCCACCAGCTCCAGCGTATGTGGCTGGCGCCCTAGCCGCTTAAGCTACAGGCGCTGAGCCTAGAAAGTTTTAACACAGGAAAGTTTTGAACAATAGCTGGAAACCAGGAAAGAATTTTTACTTTATTTCTCAAACTCTTAGCAAATTCTATAAATTGTAAGCACTTACTGAAGGGAGGGATTATAATTATCTAGTTCTCCACCATATCTGCCACAGTAAATATTTATGAAATATAATTTATAGTATGCAATTAAGAATTCATCATGTAGCAAGGGAAGGAATGGATAAAATAAAAACAAATTGAAAAATAATTTGAATAATTATTCATAATCTTCTTTGCTGGAAAACTACCTCTGTAATGATAAATAATATAAAAATCTCTTATTCTTTCAAAACTGTGCTAAGACTACTATTTTAGAAGGCAGCCGATAGAGTGAAATCTGATGCTGGGATGCAGCAAATACCCGCGGGGAATCCCTTTCACAAGTGATTTCCTAGGACAATCAACAGCACTGAGTGATGTCATTTGAGATATTCAAAATGTTATCTTGTCTCCATAATAGAATGTGATATGTTCCATGACACTGTGTGGAATGTAGCATCAATAATGAAGATGCATTCAACCTTTGCAGGATGTTTGGTGTTTGTTTGCACACCATCTAAGCACCTCTGTAGAAACGTGCAGCCGGCTGCATAGTAATGGCTGAATATGAGTTGTACAGACTGTCTCAAGGGGCAACGATTGTCCTTGCCATTTTCCTTCTTGAATAACTAAATCCTGATTTTCCTTTGAGAAACCACAGTTTCTCCATATTCAGTCTCTATGGTTTGGGTACGTTATCTCCCCAAAATGGAAGTATAAGCCCTGTTGGGGTCAATCAGAAAAGACATCTCCAAGTATGGAAGGATCTGGTCAGGAATCTAGTAGCAATCGACATGCAAATTTCATTCTTTTGTGGATATTTTAAGCAAAGTCTTTCTTTTTCCTAAGAGAATTTCTGAAAGGACAGGCCAGAACGCCTACCTATAATTTTACCATGAGTGGAGACAGCCTGGTCTAAAATGCAGACAACACCAAAGGAAGCGGAGCCACCAAAGAGAAGAAACCAGTCCTTGTAATAAAATTTCAGCTGTAGAAGTCATCTATTTCACAACTATGTTATTTTATTTATTTTATATTATTACATTCTCTACATTGACATGAATAGTACAAAAAAAATCTATAAGCTTACTGCCCATTTCCCAAATTAAAATATTACCAATGTTTAAATCCATTTTAATTCTTTTCCTATCCTGCACCCTTGCCTGACCTTTAAACAACCAATATCCTGATTTTTTATTATATAATTATCTTTGCTTCTTAAAATTAAATTATCTTTATCACTTTTTTATTTTTACCTGATTTAAATTTTAAAACATTTTTCATACCAAATGAAGAATTTAAGGAGTTTATCTTCATTTTTCACTTGACATGAATTTGACAAGTTTCATATGAGTTGTTAAATTTAGTTGTAGAAGCATGCCCACTATTTTTATCATATTCTACTGGGTAATCATTTCAAAATGTGTTTATTCATTATCTTGTCAATGGATATTGGACTACTATGAACAGTGCAACTATTCCTAGGAATGCAATTGATAGGAACATATTGCAGGATGTGCCAAATATTCAGCTTTATAAGATAAAATCACAGATTTTCAGAAGAATTTCTGGAAATGCAATCTGAATATGTGCTTTAAAAAGAAGGCTGTCATATGTGTGAAGAGACCTAATAACCTCCACCCTCTAAGGACTAACTTCAAGAATTTATTTTGAGTTTATCTTGTTAACGTTGTTTTAATTAGGTGCATAGACAGATTTGTAAGTCACGAACAACCTGAGACTATTTTGTAATCTCAATTTTAAAAAGTCAATACTTAGTCACTTGATCTGTGTCATGTTTGTACTAAAATTTCTTGAACGCTAAAATAGACTGATGTCCTGTAAGAGATCATTTGAGGCATTAAGTATTAGCCTTATTTTCTAAATAGGATTAAATTACAGGATTTGGATAGTTATATTTGAAGTATTCTGTTAATAAAAACATATTTACAAAAATATTTCTCTCTATCTCTACTTAGCTACATCAATTAAACATGACTAACAGAGGTTAGCAGAGGCTTAATAATTAAAAAAAAAAAAGAACTCAGAATATTATATGAGATCTTAGGGATTATTGTGTCCCATAATATAGCTTAGGTTCAAAAGTCTTCCCATGTATAATAAGGTCCCCTTGTTGGGAAAACGACAGTAAGATGCATTTTCTTAATTCTTTGACAGATTTGTTAGGCAGCTCAATGAATAAATGAACTTCCAGAACTATGAGTCTTAAATGAATCAGATGCCTTCTATTGGCAGATTCTGTCTACAGATACTTTCTCCTATGAGAAATTCCTTAAAGTGAAGAACTTTAAAAGGTTTCCCAAACAAAGATACATTTACCTGCATCCTCTTCCATAATTCAAACACCCCACATCATCATTTTGCTGATGTAGAGAGAGTTATGGGCATAGTTGACGTGTAAGCATGAGCTACACTGAAGTGATGGCAGAGATGTGTTCTTTAAATCTGCCCCCCTTACAGATTCCTTGGGACTCCAGCCTCTATCTCAGGTTCAGGAAGTGGGGAGAGAAAGTGCATTCCCTGAGGTATATGTCCAACTGTGGTCAATATCTCCTTCTAACATGGTCTCTTGGCCTCCGAGGCTGATGCAATGCATTAATAATTCAGAATGTCTGGTGCCAAAACCACTTCCATGCTAGCAGGCACTACTGTTTCTATTCCCCAGTGAGAACATCTTCTAGCAGCCAATCTTCAGCTAGAAGATTCAGAGCTGAATTCTGCAATTGAGCTACCAAAACATTGTCCATATTAGCAGACCCCAATTCCCCCAACAAAGATCCTCTACATTTATTATTATTCATCAGCCACTTTCATGGTGTTTCTGTCTCCACTGCCCTCCCCATCAAGAACTGTGACTACAGCCTCATGCCTTTCTCCTGTCTATGAGTTCTGCCTTTGCACAGAGCACCTTCCTGAAATCACTCTTCTCTACTTCCTGTCACACAGAGCAGAGGCACAGCCACATCCTCACTCAAGACTATGTGTCCCTTGGAATTTTCCATTGTTTGTAGACATGCAAACTGAAGGTACCTTTTTAATGTGTAGACAATTATTTCCCAAACTTGAGTATTGTAGAAGTCCTTCTAATAGAAATGCTCTGAAGTTCAGCTAAAGCCTTAGTATTCAGCCAAAATAATTTATCAGCTCAGACTTCCATCGTTTGAAATGCCAAAGAGCTAAATGCCTCCATCAGTGTTATTTCTGACTCTGCCCTCGGGGATGTGATTGCATAGTTTATCATCACTCACGATGACAATAGTGCATGATGGCACTATTACAAAATCAGTCATAGATATCACATTTATGGTCAACATACAAATATCCACCCTCAGATATTCGTGAGAACTCTAAATGTAACTTGGAGAGACTATCTCTCTGTTTGGTTTATTTATTTTTCCCCTTGGTTTCTTTTCGATATTAAACATGAATCAATTGACATTCTCATAGTATAAATAGTTATAATCCTAACTTCCTTGCACAAAAGGGAACACAGACACGACAACCACAGCTGCAGCTGACAGTAAATCACTTCAGTAACTAGCTTGAGTGGAGTTACAAAGCATAAGAAATTGTGCAACTTTTTCCTTCCTCCACTTTTTTTAACTTATCACGTCGTGGAAAACTAATGGAATCCTTTCTTATATTCTTACCTCAAACTGCTGTAACAGTGAGAGAGAAGCTTAGCACAACTAACTCCATTTTGCATCTGTCCCCTGTGGTAAGATCTATTAGGTTAAAATTTCTACATAGCTAGAAGAAAGTTTATAACCCTCCTTTTCCCGGGTGATAAAGAAAACATATAATAAGTAACAATGCTGTGCTAAAGATTTGTAAGAACATCCTGACCCTTGTCCTCCAAAGTTAACTGGTTAAGAGCAAATAAATTTTACAACCTCTACAGACCCTGGCTGAAACCCAGATGTCTGTAATCCTCTGATCCTCAATCCTAGATTACATTTTGCAAGCTCCTTCCCTTAGGAGAAAAAAGATCTAATCGTTTATACTAACTTTGAAGGTTCTTTGGGACATAAGTCTGCCATCTTCTCAGTTTGATGGTTCTCCAAATAAAAGTTGCTTTCTTTTCCCAACACCTTATCTCTTCACTTATTGCCTGTCCTGCATAAACTGATATGAGCCTTACCATGATTACACTAATTAATAAAATAATCTTGACATGGCTAGCATAGACCTATAATATTTGTGTCTGTGTGTGTATGCATGCTTACACACATACGTACAATCCCTTAAGGTGCATGGAATTTCTATTTTAATAATATGCTTGCTTTTTGTTTGTTTTGGATGTTTGTAGAGAATAATGACCAGTGGAAAGGGTCTGGATGAATTTCTACAGGAAGATGTTTGTAAATGTTCCCAGGATAGGGCAGGAAAATGGAAAAGGAGGAAAAAAATCAAGAATCAGGATACTGAGTCATTTTTAAAAAGCTTAGCCATTGGAAGGATGGAAAATAAGATCTTCATTCATGGGGATGATGGGTGTTCTAGGTACCAGTCCTGGTGCCCACAAACATTGGAGAGGATCATAAAAGTGATGAGTAGATATTTGCCTACAGATCAGTCATCTAAGAAAGAGCCTTGGGAATCAAAAGAAAGATGATGGGGGGATACCCAAAGTGTAGGAAAGAGAACTGGGGCAACTCACCCAGCAGTTATAGAAATATCCGAGGAGGGGGACCTACACATGGAGAAAGGGCAGAAGAGAGAACCTGGAGCTCCAAACATTCCCAGCAGAAATTTCAATCTGAGCTACAGGAGGGCCTCTCCACTGGAGGCCTCCACAGCAGGCCTCCAGATTGATGCAAGGAGCTGCCTAGAGACTGTGCAGTAGCATTGCTCCAGAGAGAAGATACAGTGGAGTCCTGCTGGCTCCTGAATCCTGGGCACTGAAGCTGGGAGCATTCTGAGGTCCCAGCACCACTGCATCTACCTTGGAAGCCACCTCCATCCATTTCTGCCACCTGCCCATCACCCCTGCCAAGCTAGAGAGGGAATTCAGAATAAAGAACACAAGTAAAGGCTGGGTGCATTGGCTCACGCCTGTAATCCTAGCACTCTGGGAGGCCGAGGCAGGTAGATTGCTTGAGCTCACAAGTTCTAGACCAGCCTCAGCAAAAAGTGAGACCCTGTCTCTACTAAAAAAATAGAAAACTGAGGCAAGAGGATCGCTTGAGCCCAAGAGCTGGAAGTTGCTGTGAGCTATGATGCCACAGAACTCTACCCAGTGTAACAGCTTAAGACTCTGTATCCAAAAAAAAAAAAAAAAATCACAAGTAAGAATAATGAAATTAATGAGCCTGTGGCTCAACGGAATAGAGCACCGAAAAAAAAAAAAATACGAAGAAACCAAAAATAATAATTTAGGATACAAATGAAAATTTTACTAAAGAGGTAATTTACAAATTACATGTATGACTGAACCTCTGGAAATTAGTTATTTACAAATTTCAAAACACAATGAAAAGTTTTTAACAACAGACTAGACCAAGCAGAAGAAAAATTTTAGAGCTTGAAGACAAGGTTTATGAATTAACCCAGTCAATCAAAAATGAAGAAAAAAGTATCAAGAAGAATAAAAAATATCTCCAAGAAATGGGGATTATGTAAAGCACACAAAGATAAAATCATAGATGTCCTTGTGGAAGAAGAAAAAGCAAAAATTATGGAAAACCTATCAAAAGAAATAAAGGAAGAAAACTTCCATGATATTGCTAGAGATTCAGACATCCAGATACAAGAAGGACATTGGAAACCTGAAAGGTTCATGGCAAAAAGGATTTCACCAAAGTTATAGTTATCAATCTGGCCAAGGTCAAACTTCAGAAGAAAATTCTATAAGCTGCAGGATGAACGCATCAAGTATTTTTTTTTTTTCTTTTTTTTTTATTGTTGGGGATTCATTGAGGGTACAATAAGCCAGTTACACTGATTGCAATTGCTAGGTAAAGTCCCTCTTGCAATCATGTCCTGCCCCCATAAAGTGTGACACACACTAAGGCCCCACCCCACTCCCTCCCTCTCTCTTTCTGCTTCCCCCCCCCATAACCTTAATTGTCATTAATTGTCCTCATATCAAGATTGAGTACATAGGATTCATGCTTCTCCATTCTTGTGATGCTTTACTAAGAATAATGTCTTCCACTTCCATCCAGGTTAATACGAAGGATGTAAAGTCTCGCATCAAGTATTTTACAAAAGAAAATCCATCAGACTAACGGCAGACTTCTCAGCAGAAAACTTACAGGCCAGAAGTAACTTGGATCCCATTTTTAGTCTTCTTAAACAGAAAAACTGTCAGCTGAGAATTTTGTATTCTACAAAACAAAGTTTCATAAATGAAGGACAAATAGTCTTTCCCAGACAAGCAAACATTAAGGAAATTTGCCACCACTAGACCTGGCCTTCAAGAAATGCTTAAAACAGAACAATTTTTACCTACCACTGTAAAAAAATTTTTTTTTGAATGTTAAAATTCACAGCTCTTCTAAAACAGTAACGCAGGGGGAAAACAAAGCAACTAGCAATCAAAATGATGTCCAAAACAGTATCTCACGTTCCATACAAACATTCAGTGTAAACATTCTCAGTGCCCCCACTTAAATGTGATAGATTGGCAGAATGAAAATACTAACTAAAAACTGTCTCCAAGAAACCTATTCAAATTGGAGAGATTCTCATAGACTCGCAGTAAAGGGGTAGAGGGAAAGACCATGAAAATAGAAACCAAAAGCAAACAAGCATGTCTATTCTTGTAGGAAATAAAATAGACTTTAAATCAACAATGGCACAAGAAGACCAAAAAATGAATAATTGTATAAGGATACAGGGATCAATTCAATAAGCAGTTATAACAAACTGAAATATATATGTATCTAATGCAGGAGCTTCCAGATTCATAAAACCAGCTGTACTAGATCTAAAGAAAGAAATAAACAGCAACATCATAATAACTGGGACTTTAACACTGCAATAACAAAACTGGACAGATAGATCATCGAGGCAGAAAATCAACAAAGAAAAATTGGCTTCACCACAACTCTAGAACAAATGAACCCAACAGGCATTTACGAAACATCCTACCTACAGACTCACACACTTTTCATCAGCACATGGGGCATCTTCCAAGATAAATCATAGGTTAGGCCACAAAATACGTTTCAATAAATTTAGAAAAATTAAAATCACACTATGGACCCCAGTGAAATAAAACTAGAAATCAATCCCATGATGAACTCTCAAAACTACACAAATACATAGAAGTAAAACCACCTGCTGCTAAACAATCCTTGGGTCAATGACACAACAAAAATGAAAATCAAAAATTCTCTGATTGAGTTAATATAGTCACGTGTCACTTAACAGCAGAGACATGTTCTAAAAAATGCATCATTTAGAGGATTTGGTCATTGTGTGAACATCATGGGGTGAGCCTACACACACCCAGATGGTACAGCTTACTACCACACACGTAGGCCATATGCTATAGCTTGTCCCTCCTGGGCTAGGTTACTGTTTGGTACAGCAGGTTACTGTTCTGAATAATGCAAGCAACTGTAACACTAGTGGTATTTGTACATCTAAATACATCTAAACATAGAAAAGGTACAGTAAAAATGTGGTGTTATAATCTCATGGGCCCACCATTGAAGTGCTATGTGGTACATGCTTGTGTTAAATTTACTCCATAAAACTATTTAAATCCAACATTTAAGAACAAGGTAAAATGTTCACTAATTGATGGATAGATAAACAAAATGTAGTATATCCTCACAATGGACGATAACTCAGCCTTATAAAGGGATGAAGTTATCGTCCAGCCTGATACAGGCTACAACATAGAGGAACCTGGGAAATGGTTTGCTAAGTGAAATAAGCCAGTCGCAAAAGTATATAAATTTTCCTATTCATTTACACAGTATATCTAGGTAAGTATGTAGAGACAGAAAGTAGATCAGAGGTTAGCAGGGGCTGGGGAAGGGATATGGGAAGTTATTGCTTTGTGGTTACAGAGTCTTTGGGTCATGAACAGTTTTGGAAATAGACAGTGGTGAAGGGAGCACAACCTACTGTGAATGTAATTAATGCCACTGAATTGTACACTTAAAATGGTTAAAATGGTAATCTTTATGTTACATGTTTTTCATCACAATAAAAAAATTTTCAAACCAAAAAAAAAAAAAAATTCAAATTGAATGATAATGGCAGCCCAAACTTCAAAAATCTCTTGGATACAACAAAAGCAATGCAAAGAGGGAAGTTCCCAGCACTAACTACCTATGTCAAAAAGACAGAAAAGTCACAAATTAATAACCTAACTCCACTCCTCAAACAGTTAGAGAAAGAAGAACAAACTCAAACCTAGACAAAGAAAAGAAGTAACAAAGATAATAGCAGAACTAAATGAAAGCGAAACCCACAAATAGAAAGGATCAGTGAAACAAAAAGTTTGTTCTATGAAAAGATAAATAAAATCTATAGACTACTAACCAGATGAACCAGAAACATAAAAGTAAAATTTCAAATTAGCTCAATCGGAAATGAAAAAGGAGATACTACTACTTACACCACAGAAATACAAAATATTATCTAAGACTACTGTGAAAACCTCTATACACACAAACTAGAAAATCCAGAATTGAATTAATTTTTGGAAACATACGACTCCCAGGACAAAGACTCTCAACCTGAAGGGAGAGGGGGAAAAAAATCTTATCATTAATAAGAGAGTTGACAATACATTTTTTAGATTAGAAAATGTGTTACTCCTATACACAAATAAGCTAAGACAGTGCTATGATAAATATGTGGATAAAGATCAATTCTCAGGACCGTTTAATAAACAGTTACAGAAACCAGCCACTCACCCCAGTCCGTGTCAGATTAGGAAAATCTGATTACTGATAATTCCTGCAGCTCCATCACCCACTGATTAATTTGACATTATGAGATCTTCCCACAAGGTGGCGCTCAATTCAAGTAGGAGGGCAAGTCACAACTCCTTGAACCTAACCAAACTCAAATTTCCATGTTCCTGGCATTCAAAGACGCCTTTTTTTCCCCCGATTAATATGAAGGTACATAAGATTAGATTACATTGTTTGAAGAGATACTACATTCCACTGTTTCGTGTCATCAAAAGGGGCAAAGTTCAATTTATTATTTAAATAATAAATTTAAAAAACATAAAAAAAAAAATTACCCTGAAGTACACCTGACCCTGGAGGAATTGTAGACCTACCTTTGTCTTTAAAAAACGTTAAAAGATTGAGGGAATTTTTAAATAGATCGTGTGTCACCCTGTGAGTGTTACTTGGGACCACAGTAGCTGGTCTCATGTCACATTCATGACCTGGAGGTCAAGTGAACTCTTGAAACTGGTAGAGCATCATTGTATGTGTCCACAGCCCATTAATTCTCTCACTCTCATGAAGGACTATTCCACAGCTTTCTCTCTAACTTTATTATTTTTTTTTATTAAATCATAACTGTATACATTGATATGATCATGGGGCATCATACACTCGCTTCATAAACCATTTGACACATTTTTATCACAGTGGTTAACATAGCCTTTCTGGCGTTATCTCAGTTACTGTGCCAAAACATTTACATTCTACATTTACCAAGTTTCGCAAATACCCCTGTAAGATGCACCACAGGTGTGATCCCACCGATCCCCCTCCCTCTACCCACCCCCCACTTCCCACTTCCCCCTATTGTTAAGTTGTAGCTGGGTTATAGCTTTCATGTGAGAGTCCCAAATTAGTTTCATAGTAGGGCTGTGTACATTGGGTACTTTTTCTTCCATTCTTGAGATACTTTACTAAGAAGAATGTGTTCCAGCTCCATCCATGTAAACATGAAAGAGGTAAAGTCTCCATCTTTCTTTAAGGCTGCATAGTATTCCATGGTATACATATACCACAATTTATTAATCCATTCGTGGATCGATGGGCACTTGGGCTTTTTCCATGACTTAGCTATTATGAATTGGGCTGCAATAAACATTCTGGTACAAATATCTTTGTTATGTTGTGATTTTTGGTCTTCTGGGTATATGCCCAGCAGAGGAATTACAGGATTGAATGGCAGATCTATTTTTAGATCTCTGAGTGTTCTCCATATATCTTTCCAAAAGGAATGTATTAATTTGCATTCCCACCAGCAGTGCAGAAGTGTTCCCTTTTCTCCGCATCCACGCCAACATCTCTGGTCTTGAGATTTTGTGATATAGGCTAGTCTCATTGGAGTTAGATGATATCTCAAAGTAGTTTTGATTTGCATTTCTCTGATGATTAAAGATGATGAGCATTTTTTCATATGTATGAAGGCCTTGCGCCTGTCTTCTTCAGAGAAGTTTCTCTTCAAATCCCTTGCCCAGCCTGCAATGGGATCCCTTGTTTTTTTCTTGCTGATGCGTTTGAGTTCTCTGTGGATTCTGGTTATTAAACCTTTGTCAGAGATATACCCTGCAAATATCTTCTCCCATTCTGAGGGCTGTCTGCTTGCTCTGCTTACTGTGTTCTTAGCTGTGCAGAAGCTTTTTAGTTTGATCAAGTCCCAGTAGTGTATTTTTGAAGCTGCTTCAATTGCCCGGGGGGTTCTCCTCATGAAATACTCACCCAGACCAATTTCTTCAAGGCTTTTCCCTGCATTCTCCTCTAGTATTTTTATAGTTTCATGTCTTAAGTTTAAATCTTTAATCCAATGACAGTCTATCTTAGTTAATGGTGAAAGGTGTGGGTCCAATTTCAGTCTTCTGCAGGTTGCCAGCCAGTTCACCCAGCACCATTTGTTAAATAGGGAATCTTTTCCCCACTGAATGTTTTTAATTGGCTTGTCAAAAATCAAATAGCAGTAAGTAGCTGGATTCATCTCTTGGTTCTCTATTCTGTTCCAGATATCTACTTCTCTGTTTTTGTGCCAATACCATGCTGTTTTGATCACTATCGATTTGTAGTAAAGTCTGAGGTCTGGTAGTGTGATTCCTCCTGTTTTGTTTTTGTTTCTGAGTAATGTCTTGGTTATTCGAGGTTTTTTCTGATTCCATATAAAACGAAGTAATGTTTTTTCAAGATTTTCAAAATATGACAATGGAGCTTTAATAGGGAGTGCGTTGAAATTATATATTGCTTTGGGTAGTATGGACATTTTGATAATGTTGATTCTTCCCAGCCATGAGCATGGTATGTTTTTCCATTTGTTAACATTTTCAGCTATTTCTTTTCTTAGAGTTTCATAGTTCTCTTTATAGAGATCTTTCACGTCTTTTGTTAGGTAAATTCCCAAATATTTCATCTTCTTTGGCACTAATGTGAATGGGATAGAGTCCTTAACTGCTTTTTCAACTTGACTGTTGTTGGTGTATATAAAGGCTACCGATTTATGAATGTTGATTTTGTAACCTGAGACGCTGCTGTATTCCTTGATCACTTCTAGGAGTTTTGTAGTAGAGTCCCTAGTGTTTTCCAGATACACAATCATATCATCTGCGAAGAGCGAAAGTTTGATCTCTTCTGACCCTGTATGGATACCCTTGATCGCCTTTTCTTCCCTAATTGCAGTGGCTAAAACTTCCATTACAATGTTGAAAAGCAATGGAGACAATGGGCAGCCTTGTCTGGTTCCTGATCTGAGTGGAAATGATTCCAATTTAACTCCATTCAATATGATATTGGCTGTGGGTTTGCTGTAGATAGCCTCTATCAGTTTAAGAAAAGTCCCTTCTAGACCAATTTTCTTGAGTGTTCTGATCATGAAGGGATGCTGGATATTATCAAAAGCTTTTTCTGCATCAATTGAGAGAATCATATGGTCTTTGTTTTTTAATTTGTTTATGTGCTGGATTACATTTATAGATTTACGTATATTGAACCAGCCTTGAGACCCTGGGATAAAACCAACTTGGTCATGATGTATAATTTGTTTGATGTGTTGCTGGATTCTGTTTGTTAGGATCTTGTTGAATATTTTTGCATCTATATTCATTAGTGATATTGGTCTATAATTTTCTTTTCTTGTTGGGTCTTTTCCTGGTTTGGGGATCAGGGTGATGTTTGCTTCATAGAACGTGTTGGGTAGTCTTCCTTCTTTTTCTACCTTTTGGAACAGGTTGAGTAATATAGGTACTAATTCCTCTTTAAAAGTTTGGTAGAATTCTGACGTGAAACCATCTGGTCCCGGGCTTTTCTTTTTAGGGAGGTTTTGTATAGTTGATGCTATTTCTGAACTTGATATGGGTCTGTTCAACATTTCCACTTGATTCTGGTTAAGTCTTGGAAGGTGGCGTGCTTCCAAGTATCACTCTATTTCCTTCAGATTTTCATATTTCTGAGAATAAAGTTTCTTGTAATATTCATTAAGGATTTTTTGGATTTCTGATGAGTCTGTGGTTATTTCGTCTTTGTTGTTTCTGATTGATGATATTAGGGATTTTACTCTTTTTTTCCTGATTAGGTTGGCCAGAGGTTTATCTATTTTATTGACCTTTTCAAAAAACCAGCTTTTTGATTTATTGATCTGTTGTATTATTCTTTTGTTTTCAATTTCATTTAATTCTGCTCTAATTTTGGTTATTTCTTTTCTTCTACTGGGTTTGGGGTTGGAATGTTCTTCCTTTTCCAGTTGCGTGAGATGTCCCATTAAGTTGTTAACTTCCTCTCTTTCCGTTCTCTTGAGGAAGGCTTGCAGTGCTATAAATTTCCCTCTTAGAACTGCCTTTGCGGTGTCCCAGAGGTTCTGATAGTTTGTGTCTTCATTGTCGTTTTGTTCCATAAAATTGGTGATTTCTTTCTTAATCTCATCTCTGACCCAGCTATCATTCAGCATAAGGTCATTTAACTTTCATGTTTTTGTAGGGGTATGCAGATTCCTGTTGTTACTCAATTCAAGTTTTATTCCATGATGGTCCGAGAAGATGCATGGAATAATTTCTATTCCTTTAAATTTACTGAGGTTAGACTTGCGACCTAAAATGTGGTCAATTTTGGAGTAAGTTCCGTGGGCTGATGAGAAGTATGTGTATTCAGTTTTGTTGGGATGAAATGTTCTGTAGATGTCTGCTAAATCTAAATATTGGATGGTTAAGTTTAAATCTAAGATTTCTTTGCTCAGCTTCTTTCTGGAGGATCGATCCAACACTGCCAAGGGAGTGTTGAAATCTCCAACGATTATGGAGCTGGAGGAAATCAAGTTACTCATGTCTGTTAGAGTTTCTCTTATAAATTGAGGTGCATTCTGGTTGGGTCCATAGATATTAATAATTGAGATCTCATCATATTGAGTATTACCCTTAACAAATATGAAGTGACCATTCTTGTCCTTCCTTACTTTTGATGGTTTAAAGCCTACTGTATCTGCAAATAAAATTGCAACACCTGCTTTTTTCTGATTACCATTTGCCTGAAATATGGATGACCATCCTTTCACCCTGAGTCTGTATTTGTCTTTTAAGGTGAGATGTGACTCTTGTATGCAACAAATATCTGGCTTGAGTTTTTGTATCCAGTCAGCTAACCTATGCCTCTTTAGAGGACAGTTTAAGCCATTCACATTGATGGAGAGTATTGATAAGTCTGGTGGAATTTTGGGTATCGAGTTTTTCAAAGGTCCAGTGGACATTTTTAATCCTTTCGCCAGTGTGGAAGTTGGAATTTGATCTGAAGTTTCTGAGTCAGTTTACTTTTGTGGTGTAGGATTGGGTTGGTCATTGTGGAGGATAGGTCTGAGAATATCCTGAAGAGCTGGTTTACTTATGGCAAATTTTTTCAACATATGAATGTCATTGAAGTATTTAATTTCTCCATCATAGATGAAACTCAGTTTAGCTGGATACAAGATCCTGGGTTGAAAATTTTTTTGCTTTAGGAGATTAAAAGTTGATGACCAGCCTCTTCTGGCTTGAAAAGTTTCAGCAGAGAGATCTGCAGTTATTCTAATATTCTTACCTTTGTATGTTATAGTTTTCTTTCGCCGGGCTGCTTTGAGAATCTTCTCTTTCATGTTAACTTTAGTGAAGCTAATTATGATATGTCTGGGGGATGACTTATTGGGGTTGAATCGTGCTGGGGTTCTGAAGCTGTCTGCTATCTGAATTTCAGATTCTCTAGGCATGTCTGGAAAATTTTCTTTCATAATTTCATGCAGAAGGGCCTCTGTGCCCTTGGAGGCCACTTCATCGTTCTCAGAAATTCCTATAATCCTTATGTTGCTTTTTTTCGAATTATCTGAGAGTTCTCTGAGTGAGTGATCCGTTTTTGCTCTCCATTTCTCTTCCTCTTTGAGAGATTGGGAGCGTTCAAAGACTTTATCTTCAATGTCAGAAATCCTTTCTTCTGCTTGCTCCATTCTGTTACTGAGGGATTCTACTGTATTTTTCATATCTTTGAGGGCTGTAAGTTCTTGCTTCAGTGTGTCTAAGTCTTTGGTGGTTTTATCTTTAAATTCGTTAAATTCTTGAGACAATTTTTGAATTTCTCCTCGGATTCCTAATTCCATTTTATTAATCTTGTCTGCCATCCAAATTCTGAATTCGATTTCTGACATCTCAGCCAGTTGTTTATGAATGGGATCTTCAATCACATCTGCCGTGTCTTTTCTTGGGGGGGTTGATCTATTCTGGTTATTCATGTTACCAGAGTTTTTCCGCTGATTACGCCCCATGGTTATTTTACTCCCTTTGGTTTTTCCCCTGGGGTTTTATCGAGGGCCCATACAGTGTTGTGGCCTGAGAAACTGGGGCCCTGTCTGGTGTGGTGGAGCAAAGTGGTTCTGTCTTGTTTTCAGCTGGTTTCTGTCCGATCCTATTGCAACTTCTACTCTGGCTTGAAGTCTCAGCTGTGTGGAAAAATCAGCAATTAAGTCACCCCACCTGCCCACCTCTGGCCCCAGTTGGAAAAGGAGAATCAACCTTCCTACAACCGTAGACCCAGGGCACCGCCTGGAAAGTCCTCAGTCTATTAGCCCAGTTCAAAAGGTCCAAATCAACTGTCTCAATCGGCACTTGTCTCGGGTGAGAGAGTTCAAGAGGTCTCTGGGAACTGGATCAAAGAGGCCTGGTGACTCCTCTGACACAGCTCACCCCAGTGCAGCGTGGAGTCAGGAGGAGCCACCCAGAAAACAGAGCAGTCTAGGAAGGTTGATGTCTCCTTCCCCACTTTGCCCCTTTGTCAGACCCAGTCACTGGTATCTCTGCAGATTGCTAACCCAGTTGCCTGCAGTGAACAGACACTCCAGGGGTTTGCACCTGCCTGAATCGCAAGGAAGTCTGCCAGGCCCCCGTAGACTGCCACTATCTAGCAGGAGGAGATGGGGCCTGACATCTATGAGTGTTTGATGCAGGTGATGGGAGGGAGGTGTTCACTCAGGCTTAGCCCCGTCCCTGATGGATGCTGCTAACAGAACAGAACAGAACAGAACAGACAACTTTGCGGGGTTCTGTCTCTGTTCCTGTCGAAATCGCCTACAGAAGACGAGCTGTTTTGAGTTCAAACGTCTTTGGTGTTGGAGGTTTGAGTCCGATCACCTCTCTGGGTCAGCCCCGCCCTGGAAGCTTCCCGGATTTGTGAGCAGTGTCAGGAAATCCCCCGCTCACCGGTGGCCTCCTCTGGTTGCCCAGGGAGACAGGGGGTGTGGCCTCAGAATATCCAGAAGTGAGCGTTCTGCCGTTAAAGAAAAAACGGCTGTTGATCTACCTCCAAGGGGGTTCCGAGCTGTAGGGAGCCCGGTCGACAGCGAGCAGATTCAGTTTCTCCCAGTCTCTCACCCGGTTGTACTGCCGCAGCTCAAGCCTTCAGGCTTCAGAGTGGGGGCAGGGTGGGAGGGAGCGGCTGGAGCCCAGAACCGCTGGGCAGAGGACAGACTCGGCTATCCCCAGTTCCCTGCCCAGCCACACGGCAGGTGTTCAGGTCTCCAGACCACAGAGTGAGGGCGGGGGAGCGCCTGGAACTCAGAGCAAGCAGGGGCTCCAAGCCGTAGGGAGCCTGGTCGACAGCGAGCAGATTCAGGTTCTCCCGGTCTCTCGCCCGGCAGCTCAAGCCTTCAGGCTTTAGAGTGGGGGCAGGGTGGAGGGAGTGGCTGGAGTTCAAACCGAGCAGGTCTCCGGACCCCAGAGTGAGGGCGGGGTGAACGCTGGGAGCCTGGAGCCAGAGCCCAGTCTGCAGTGAGCAAATTCAGATTCTTCCGGTCTCTTGCCTGGTTATACCGCTGCAGCTCAAGCCTTTAGGCTTCAGAGTGGGGGCGGGGTGGGAGGGAGTGGCTGGAGCCCAGAATCCCTGGGCAGCGAACAGACTCGGCTATCCCCAGTTCCCTGCCCAGCCACACGGCAGGCGTTCAGGTCTCCGGACCACAGAGTGAGGGCGGGGGAGCGCCAGGCACTCCGAGCCAGCAGGGGCTCCGAGCCTAGGGAGCCCGGTGGACAGCGAACAGATTCAGATTCTCCCGGTCTCTCGCCTGGTTGTACCGCCACAGCTCAAGCCTTTAGGCTTTAGAGTGGGGGCGGGGTGGAGGGAGTGGCTGTAGCTCAGAACCGAGCAGGCGTTCAGGTCTCCGGACCACAGCCCGGGGCTCTCGGCAGCAAGGAAATTCAGATTCTTCCCGTCTCTCGCCTGGTTGTACTGCCATAGCTCAAGCCTTCAGGCTTCAGAGTGGGGGCGGGGTGGGAGGGAGCGGCTGGAGCCCAGAACCGCTGGGCAGCGAACAGACTCAGCTATCCCCAGTTCCCTGCCCAGCCACACGGCAGGTGTTCAGGTCTCCGGACCACAGAATGAGGGCGGGGGGAGTGCCAGGCGCTCAGAGCAGCTGGTAGCGAGTTCGACTCAGCTATACGCCTGGAGGTATTGTTGCCCAAGGAGGGCTGCTGCACCTCGCCTCGGGGAAGTGCCACCCTGGTGAGGGTCTCCCTCCGCTGACTGTCCTAACCTCTCTCCCATGCCTCAGAATCAGCGCTGACCAGCCACAGCTCAGGGACTGTCCTCTCCCCTTTAGGAGCCACCCAAGAATCCGAACTCCTGGGGGACAGGCTTTCAGACCTCAGAGAGAGTGGAGGGAAGTGCTGGGTACTCAGAGTCACCGGCAAAGGAAATTTACAGATTTATACAGTTTTATGCCTGGCAGGATAACGCCTAGGCCTCCTAGTAAGGGAGGTAGGTCTAGTTTGTAGTAGGTCTTTCCCGTGAAGTGTAGTGGGATGGCCTTTGATTTCTGCCCTTTTGTTTGTGGGGCCCTTAAGCCGATCAGGTGGGGAGGGGGGACTCCCGTCCGCTTGGTGATGGGTTTTGTACCTTTTGTTTGCTTCCTTGTGATCGCAGCTCTCCTCAGCAGGGTTGATGTGCATTCTTCAACTTTCTCTCTTGGTGTTGCTGGAATCCATCAGGTTATTTGCTAAATTTTCGTCCCCTAACTCTCCTTCAGGACAGGAGCCTCTATGGAAAGCTGGCTTCAGTCCGCCATCTTCCCATCATCCCTCTCTCTAACTTTAATACACCCCCTTCCTTCTCCTCAGTCTGAACCAATGACTCTACTTTATATTCACAGAGAGATCATGAACCAATCAGAATAGAAATGTCGGCAAACTCTCATCACCCTATCTCTCCCCAGCGCCAGCATCTATATATACGTAGTCAGCCTCTCTGCCTGTTACCATTGACTCCTGCTCCCCGCAAAGTATCTTGCTACTGTCAGAAGTCAATACCTGTACCAGATCACACATGGTCCTTAGCAACTTTCCCTATTCCCTTCATCATAAATACATCCCACTATTGTTTGCATATTAATTTTTTTTCTCTTAACTGCACTTGTCAGCAACTTTTTCCACTAGTTTCTTCCTATTCAAAGAAAAATACACTGGGAGAATTATTGTACCTGTTGCCCCTAAGTCCTTTACCTCAGTCCATCTAAAACCTATACCAGGCATGACTCCAACCACTCCACCTTACAATATTGCATCTGCCAACATTGCAAATCACTTCAGTTCTCAATCATTATTTCACTATTTCTTTCAAGTCAACATTCGCCATTATGAGTCTGCCTTTCTCCCCAACCTCTTAGTATTGCGTTTCCCAGGGCTCAGTCCTGTGTTTACTTCTTTTCTTTTGTCAACACATACTGCTTCAATAGATGCCCCAATTCCATAGCTTTAAGTGTTATCTAAATGCTGAATATTCTCAAGTTTTTAATCTCCATTTCAGACCATGCTCCGTAACAGACTCACATGCCTGACTGTCTGTCCAAATCTCCACATTATTGTCCAATAAAAATCTAAATTCATGATGAACTCCTGATTCCATGGCCCCTCACAACCACCACACCTCCACATTTCTTTTGTGGGATTCCTCTTCTCTGTTGATGGCAACTCCATTCCATCAATTTCTCAAATCTAAAACCTTTAAGTCACTCTGCTATGGCATGAACATTGGTGTCCTTCCAAAACTCATACGCTGAAGCTTAGCCCCCAAAGTAATGGTATTGAGAGGTAATTAGGTTATCAGAGCTCCCTAGACACAGGTAAGATTACCACCCTTTGAGAAGGACTTGAGGGAATGAACTTATCCTATTCTGCCATGTGAAGACACTAAGAAGGTCCTATCTATGAAAAATGGGCCCTCACCAGACACTGAATATGCTGGTACCTTGATCTTGGGCTTCCCAGTCTCAAAGACTATGAGAAATCATTTCTGTTGTTTACAAATTACCCAGGGTAGGTAATTACCCAGTCTAAGGCATTTTACTATAGCAGAAAGGAGCTAAGACACACACTTTACTATGCTTTCTCATCCCTCACATCAAGAAGACATGTGCATGCAAACTCTCCCCCAGGCGGCATTAGATAGGTTTATCCACCATAGGTTAGGGTTCAGTTCCAGACAAAGTTCATCCACTATAGTTTAGGTTTCAGATCTCAGATATGTAGGAAAGAAATCTCCACCATCTTGGCTCCCCAAAGTGGACTTTTATTACAAACCCGTCAGGAACTGACTCTTGATATCTAAACTCATTAGCTAACAATATATTTAGTGAGCTACAACAAAATACACAAATCAAAACCAACAAAATGTTTATCCCAGTCATTGGTCAATACATTTCTCTCCAAGGAAGGAGTTGTCTATAGACAGTCCAGCTACCATGTTCAGTTAAAACAAGTAAAATCTGAAGTGAGAACACTGTATTCTAAAAATGTATGCCCTCATCTTAAATTGAAATAAAAAATATTGGCTTCCTAGTTGTACTTTGGTAAGCGGGGAAGCTCCCTTCAGTGGACAGTTTCACTCTTTGGATTATTATAACACTAGCTTTTTTTCTTTATGTATCAATAGTGGATATTTTAATATTTATGATATTATCTATGAGGCGTTAATTTTTATGACTCTCACAATTTTTATAAAATGTTTGACAGTTCACCAACCAAAATATTTGGGCAGTGTCCATTGGTTTCAATGACTATATCTATTGTACACAAACACACACTATAAATCAAAAGAAAGTACTTAGAAGTTACAGCTCAATACTCTGAATATGTGCATTATAACCAGACATAGAAAACGTTATGTCTCTACACATGTTCAAGAGAAATAAAAGGCCATTTTGTATGTTTGTTACAAAAGAAAAACCAAGCCCCAGCCAAACTGCAACAAAAGAAAAATAAAGTTCATAATAGGGGCTTGACTTGATAACATGTGTGCCCTTTGGCAGTATGTTTTTTGGAGTGATTTTTGGCTATTGACTGCTGAACCCAGACAGGAGAAATGCAATGGAGAGTCAGTAGTCCCAGAAGTGATTGGCCAAGAAATCAAGGGCGAAAATCATGGATAAACTCTTTGACATGGAAAAGAAAACCCCAAGCAAGTATAATCTATGAAAGGGGGAGAAAAGGCACAGGATCTGGCTCTTGAGCTTCAAAACAGTAGAGGAATCAATGCAAAGAACAGCAGGGAGGATAAGGCGCGTGCTCCCTCAAACATGGTTGTATTAGATATTCTGTCACTGTGTGACATTGTCCCCAAACAGGTAGATCTGTGCTCATTCCATTTCCCAGATATCTTACGTGGAGAAAATTATGTTGTCCACATCAGAATACAAATATTTACTCTTATCTGTCAATTCAGTGTTATTTAAACTGTTAATATTCATTGGTCTATAGTTTCTTTTCTTGTCGAATCCTGTCCTGGTTTTACTGCCAGGATGAAATTTGCTTTGTAGAAGGACCTGGGGAGGGTTCCTTCCTTCTCAAGGTTTTGGAGTAGGATCTGCAATATAGGTACAAGGTTTGGTAGAATTCGGGTGTAAAATTGTCTGGCCCAGGAATAAGCTTTGTTAATGTTGCCATTCCAGTTTATGATGTTGGTCTGTCAGAGTTCTATTTTTTCCTGGATGAGTCTAAGGAGATAGTCTGATTCCAGGAATTGGTCCACTTCTTCCTCATTTTCAAATATCTGGGCAAAGAGTTTTTTGAAGTGTTTCGTGATGATCTTTATATGTCCTGACTCAGAAGAATCCCGTGATACGAATCACTCAGCAACAGATTTGAGTAACTCGTTTCTCGAACCCTGGTTCTCACTTCAAACCACAGGTAGTGTCTTCATACCATGCCCTGCTTTGTTTAATTCTTTATTATTTCTTTTTGTTAGATGAATAGCTATGAAAAACTAGGATAAATTATGTTTTAATGTTTGAATCAGACATCTTTCTTTTCTTTCAGGTCCAGGAACTTTCTCTTCCTGTTCTCTTCAGATCCTGCCTATTAGTATTAACACCACTTAAATCCTCAGTTCTCTTTATTTAACGTTTTTACTTCATTACTCACTATGCTTCATTTTTTATTGGGCTGCCTGTGAACACTGGCTTCCAATGTCTCTCTCAAACTTACTTTCTTAATAATAATCACGGACACAAATCTGACAACCAACAAATATAAGAAAATGCGAATGATTCTTCTCTTGTTAATATCAAATTGACTGTCTGGAATTTTATACCATATGTATGGAACTATACACCTCTGACCATGTCTTCTCTTGAACTCCTTAAGCCGTACACTGCATTCCTGGAATGTGATGTGTTTTGACATCACCCACATCCTGTCTCCCACACACCACCACCAGGAAGCAGGCAGGTGAAAGAACAGCCTGAGCATAAAGAACAGTGGCTCCATTCATGCCAGGCATGTCCCTCATCACACATGGCTCAGGACCAACACAGGAACCCACAACGTCACCATGTCCAGCGGAAGTGAGAGAGAACACCAGGCGGGGTCCAGCCGGCACTGCAGAGCAAGGGCCTTCAAAGCCCTTGTGAGAGACAGCACAGCTGCCCTGGAGACTGCCTGCCACGTGGCACAGAGTCTGTGGAAGGGCTGGGTGACCTCCCAGGTGCCAGCAGAAGACACCAGGTGAAAGATGCCTGCTACCTGCTTACCACCTGCAGGGGTATCAATACTGGCCCTAAAGTCAAAGCATGATGAAGGCATATGCATGGGCGATGTCCAGGTCCATTTCTACCCCAGCACCTGGAATTTGTCCTGTGTCACCCAAAGTCAATGATAGTGACCATTGTGGTGCAATCCTGTGAAAGATAGAATGGGGCGGCACCTGTGGCTCAGTGAGTAGGGCGCGGGCCCCATATACCAAGGGTGGTGGGTTCTAAACCCGGCCCCGGCCAAACTGCAACAAAAAAATAGCCGGGCGTTGTGGCGGGCACCTGTAGTCCCAGCTGCTCGGGAGGCTGAGGCAAGAGAATCACCTTAGCCCAAGAGCTGGAGATTGCTGTGAGCTGTGTGACACCATGGCCCTCTACAGAGCATGGCAAAGTGAAACTCTGTCTCTAAAAAAAAAAAAAAGAAAGAAAGATAGAATGAACTGGCCTGAGGAAGACATGTGCCTACAAGTCTGCACTCCTGGTGCTACAGTCCTGGCCACAGATCCTGGGATAACCTCATAGGTACAGCAGCCAGAGCTTCTGGGGACCCCTTGGTGGGACAGAATGTCAAAAGCACCCCAGAGGGGAGAGACAGGGATGAGATCCATGCAGTCGGGTCTGGGCTGGGACGCCACACGTGTAGACATCGCCCAGTTCCAGATGCTGGAAGAGAACTTAAATTTTAATAAAGTACCCTAAAGGTTGGACTTCTGGATAGCTGCCCTACTTACTGTCCACAGACAGTACTATCTGAAATATTATTTCTTCCTATCTATGACCTAATGTGAGCCAGTTGTGCAGAGGATTGGGGACAGTGTTCCAGAGGGAATACCCTATGCACAGGCCCCATGGCAAGAGCAGCCTAGCCACTGAGGGGACAGAGGCAGCAGAGAGGTTGGAGCAGCACCGAGGGACTGGCTGTAAGGGAGGAGTTCAGAGATAACGGGGCACCAGATCATAGCTGCCAGATATTTAATAATCGTTAATGGTTTCAGCTTTTACCTGGGGGGATACAGAGCACCACGGCAGAGTTATGAGTAGGGCTGTGAAGTGATGTGACTTATGAGTTCGAAAGAAAACTCTGAGTGCTGTGTTGAGGATTAATATTGAAGCAGGGGATGCCTAGTAAGAGGCAACTATAACAACTCAGGTGAAGGATGATGGTGGCTTGGCACCAGGTGACAGTTCTAACAGTAACTAGAAGAGGTTAAATTTGTGATATATGACAAGATAGAGTCAACAGAACTTTCTGAAAGACTGAGTACGAGACACAGAGACTGAATGTGTCTCAGCTGAGATAGGAAGTCTGTGAGTAGAGTAGATTTGGGAATAGGAGCAGAACCAGGAGAGCATCGTTAGACCTGTTCAGTGCTAGAAACCTATTGGTCATTCAGGTGGAAATGCCATGGAAGAAGCTGGATCTCCAGCCCTTAACCTCAAAAAGAAGCCCGGGCTGGAGTAGTTATCCGGGAATCTTTGTCAGGGTAGCAGAGTATGTCCGTGAAAACTGGGTCAAATAATGCTAATGGATATCATAAGATAAGAACAAGCAAGGACTATTGAATTTAATGACACAGGGGCTGTTGGTGTCCTCGAGAAGAGCATTTTCAGAAAGTATTAGATATTGAACATGACCAAAAGGGGCTGAAAGAGAATGGAAGGAGAGAAATTCGGGAAAAAAGGATCAGAGCGATCTTTTGAGTTTTGCTACAAAGGAGGGAGGATGAAAAGGGGGACTAGCTGATAAAGAAAGTAGGTCAGTGCAAGATTTTTTCAAAGAAAAGAGAGATTTTTTAAACTGCTTCTGTGCTGATGTAAACGATCCAGTAGAGAGCGAATGCAGATGAAAGAAGAAACAGAGACCCTGAGATCAAAGTCCCTGTGTGTGCAGTGAGGAGATGACCTCAGTCCTGTGCACAAGGAAAGTGGTTTGGACTGGGGCACAGATGACCCAGGCAGGAAGCAGCGTATAAGTAAATGGAGGCTCGAAGATTGATGCAGCACATATATTCATAAAGGTCTGTGGAAGTTCTCTTCAGACAGCTTAAGTTTTCTTGGTAAAATGGGAAGAAAGTTCACCTTTTGGTTCCCATTAAACTTGATATTTGAAGTAGCTTTCTAGGCAGACATCTGTCTTCAAATCAAAGTATCTTCTATTCCTACTTTGCAATACCTTTGTATCATGAATGACGGTAAAGTTTTCAAATTCTAATAGATGAATGATTATATTATTTACAAACTAGTATTACTAGAAGCCATTTCCTATAAAAAATTAAGACCAAGATATGTTTCAGAAGTCAGAGGGTTAAAAAAAAATGTCAGGCATTGAGCATACAGGTAATGTGTTTAATTTAATGGGAATAAATTTTGTATAGAACACAGAAGAAAAGAAGGTTTTGAAACCTAACTGACTGCTAATAATTTCAGCATGGATGGTCAGAACAGCTCTTATCTATGCAACAGAGGATGTAGATTCTGGGCCTAATTTTGACACTACAAAACTCATCAACAGCTTACAAATATTGAAGGGTAGGTATCTCTTTATGATCCTTCTGCTTCTTTATTTCACACCAAACTAAGAAAGTGGTCATCATGATTCCTATTTCAAAACAAGTTTGAAAACTATGAAGAGCCTGTTATTCTTCTTCTTTCAGGATGAAGAAATGTAAAATGAATCCAGGTATCAAATCTAAATTATTGTAAGACATTAGCAAATATTATGCTCTATTCTTGACATATCAAAGGTAAGTGGAAGCTAGGTACAAAGATGTTTGACACTAAGCTTCTGAAGTCATCTGTAAGTCCATGAAAGATATAATGCTTAGTTATTATTCTAAGAGGGTCACTTTGATGTCCATGCTTTTCATGAATTAACAATTAAAAATTAATTGCATTCTCTGATCAGGGCCCTGGCTGCCTTTTACATCTCACCTCATACGTGTTTCTCCTAGTCCACTGAGCTCTGATTACTGGATCTTCTTTACCTGACACTACCAGCCTTCGGGTTTCTACACAAGCATTTCTCTATTGCCTAGAATGTTCTTCCCACTGATATGTGTAAGGATGGTTCTATCTCATCATTCAGGTCCACCTAACCCAAGTTAACCAGTCATCTACACAGCCATCCATTAAAATTTTCTGAGTATCAGTTATCACTCTTCGATTTTATTTATTTTCATTTCTCTATGTTGGTTATCTCCTGCACTAAAATTTAAGCTCAAAGGAATGAGGAAAACGTTTTGTCTATTCACCATTGTATATTTTGCTCCTAGAAGAGTATCTGAAACTTTGTACAAACTCAGCAAATATTCTTCAATGAATGAACGAACCCCGTAGTTATTGAATATGGTCAATGAGTAGTAAGCTTAGCTGTCTGCTACACATACTCATTTTTATTTAAAAATAAAAAATCTTGATTTAAATGTTGTGCTATGTCTGAATACTGTACTGGAGCCTGTAATTAACATCATAATGGACATCAGATATATTTGTTTTCATAAGAAAACAGAATGCTAAATTATGCTATGACCTTAAGCTTCCCCTATAGGGAGACAGTTTAAAACAGAATTACTGTCTTTCTATTGACAACACTTCTACAGCAGGATTGGGGAGAAAAATAAACATCCTTTAGGTTTGTAAAGCCAAATCTCAAACATCACACCAAAATCATCTCTCAGAGTTAATAAAATAGGTTTGTACAGTTGTTCAAGTCTCATAAAAAAAAACACACAATTTTGAGACAAAGACACTTGTTTTAAATTTTTTTGCAGATGAGTTCTCACTATGTTGTCCAAGCTTGTCTCTAGCTCCTGAACTCAGATACAAGCTTTTCCCCTTGACCTCAGCCTCCCAAGTACCCGGGACTACAGCTAGATGCCACCACACCCCAGTTCCAAGACACTGAATTCTAAAATATCTTGACTCAAACACAAATGACTCTCCTTTTGCTTCTCTAAGGAATAAAAAGAGGTAGTGAAGAATTTTGGTAAATGGTGTCACCCACATTAAATAGATGTGATTGCCTTTGCTTCTAAAAAAGCCACTTGGCATCATGCAAACTGGAGGATTCTAACTCTTAAATTGCATATATGTCTTTATCCTCCTAACTCCTTTCTTCATACTTATTTGCAAATATGTTTAAACCTCTAAGTCTTTTTTAGACTTATATCCATCCAATATTTATTAATCACAGGCCAGGTGATGGGTAATATCCTAATAACTAGTTTTATGGCATGAATGAATAAATACAATTCTTCCTTTGAGACGGATTATAATCTTTCATGGAAAACAGAAGCTAAAAGCCAGAGAAATATCCTTAAGGTGTAATTTGTAATCATGAATGTTAATCATATAGCCAGGACGTAGAAGGAGGGGAGTAACTGGAGGAAATCAGTAGAACGTCATCAGGAAGATTCCATCTGGAAATGGAAGCACTGACAGGCAGGCAGGCAAATCAAGCCTCTGAGAAAGATTGCAACAGGGAGAAAAAGAAAGATCCCTCAACTAGAAAAGAATAGATGACTCAAAAGACTTTTTTTTTTTTTTTTACAAGAATCAAGCCTTGTGAGAAAGGAGAAGAAGGGCAAAATGCATCAAGGTCGTGGACTGGAGGTGTAGACTATACTCCGACTAGGCAGGACATTCTGTGTGCTCAAAAGAAGCCTCTGGCTCCTGTGTGCCCAGTGGCTTGGAGTGAATGGAGAGAGCAAGACCCTACTGGCCTGGTAGGAAAGATTTGTTCTCAGCATGTAAGCTGGTGGCCCCCCAGGTCCCCTGTTTCATCCAAACTTTCCTTACGGCATTTTCCACATCTACTCAAGGTGTAGAACAAGGGATATAACATGGATGCAAGGATGGTAAAGGACGTGGCCATGGTCTTGTCTAGGGAGTAAGTGACTACAGACGTCATGTACAGGAAAACACCCAGCACAAAGAATAAGATGACCACCGAGAGATGGGAGCCAAGGTGGAGAGGGCTTTGCCATCCTTCAGAGCTGCAAGACCTCAGGGAACAGAGAATGATCCTGTAGGAGGCAATTAGGATAAGGAAGGTGGCCATACACATCACCCCACTGTTAAGGATGACTAAGAGACCCAAGATGTGGGTGTCCTTGTAGGCAAGTGTCAGCATTGGAAACAAATCACACATAAAGTGGTCAGTGATAATTGGAACACAGAAGGGTGTTCGACACATGCAAAGAAGCTATATCGCTGCATCCTTGGATCTCCCTACCCCAGCCCCTCCCACCATCAGGTGGCACACATGGGGACACATGATCCTGCTGTAGGGCAGGGGCTTATGAATGGCACACAGCTGTCACAGGCCATCAATGAGAAGGATGATGTGCACACCCCCAAAGAAATGTTCTGCCAGCAGCTGGGTCATGCAGCCTTCCAGGGAGATGGTTGTGCTCTCAGAGGGGGAGTCCACAGTCATCTTGGGGGTGATCCAGGAGAGACAAGGAAGTAAGGGAAACACACAGGTGACCCCAGTCTCTGCCTTACAGTCATAGTTACTACACCATATGGTTTCCCGACTCGGGCCACATACGTGACTAGCAACAAAGCAAAGAACATTTTCTTCAGCTCTGGATTCTTTGTAACATCCAAAAGAATGGAATCAGTCACATGTTTGAATTCTCCACTTAAGATGGGCTAATAAGAGCATATTGCAAAAGAAATATTACTGTTCATTAGTAATGACTAGGTGTGCTGGACAGTTTTTGCACCCTGACTCTCATTATCTTAACCTATATTTTCTCCAGTTGTGGCTACAGAAATGGAAACCATTGGTAACAATAAAAGGTTACAGAAACCTTTGTTAACAATAAAAGCCTCACAGCAGCCGATCCTACTGATCTCTGGGCCACCACCTCCTCTCACAGGTACAGCTCCCACTGTGTCTGCAGGGGCTGCCGCGTGACTCTTAAGAGAACCTGATCATTAGTGTGGCACATGCGCATACCTGGAAACATGGAAGAATCAACACTCTTAGGGAAAGTCTTGACCAGCAGTAGATGGGAGCCAATGGATCAATGGTAACCAACTTTACACAGTCTTGGATCAACATTCCTTCCTTCACTGTTTTACACTCCCCCATGCCTCCATTCTGTTGTACAATTTAAACTACAGGCAGTCCCTGGTTGTGAACAAGATAGGTTCTGTAGATTTGTTCTCTAAAGTTGAATTTGCATGTAAGTTGAAGCAGGTGCATTTACCTGTTACCTGTAACTAGCTCCACTCATAAACATGAGTTTTACGTCAGTCAGATGTTTGTAACTCAGGGACTTATTATAAAAGCCTCCATTCATAAGTTTGAGTTATACCTAAGTCAAATGTCTGTAACTTGGGGATTCCCTGTACCTACATACAATCTCTCCTTTGAGCCTCTGCTTCTGGGGAACTTCAAGCTAGGAAGCTGAGCTTCATTTATCACTAGACACACCTAAGAACTTAGGAAACATCATATTAATTTTCATTTTTTGTTCCATACATTTATTGAGCACCTAGAATGTGCTCCAAGACAGGTCATAGCCCAAGGATTCTCCCCTTACTAAGAACTATACTTTTTCCATTTACATGTTTTCCTTCTGAAATTGGATTATTGTTATGACACATTCCTAATATCTAATGAGCCCCTGCTATGACTTAATGTGATATCCTGGGAGATATTTTTAGAGATTAGATACTGAGACTTAGGTGGGAAAAGTGGCAGCAATGACCCACAACTAGTAAACAGTGAAGCCAAATTCAAATCCAGCTTTTCCTGGTTCCAAAATTAATACCAATGACAATCTCCATTGCTCCTTTTATGATAATACCAAGTACTCAATATGAGTAAGATATTATCCTTTGTGACAAAATTTCATTTTCATATCCATCCAATGAGATAGATTTAAGCTTCCTATGTTTGTTTCATGCAACAATTCTACAATAAAATTTAATAACAACCCCTCCAAGAATTTTATGTCCTGCCTCATGGCACTTTCATGAGGTTCAAAGGAAGGGAAGTAGCAAGCTGGAGAATGGGGAGCTCTGTTCAAATATTCATCATGATTATTTTTCCTTTCTATAAATTCTCCAGTTATATTAACAAATCTATTGCCTCTCCCCATTTGTGCCCCACTCTGTCCCCATCCCCCATCACCACTGTCACCTTGGATATTTGTTACATGTACCTGTATAAGTTGCAGATCAGCAATTATTTGAATCAGCCTCATTCTTTTTTGTAATTTCATGTTGATTTTTTCTCCTCATGGGAATGCTTAAGGATGGCTAATTTATTTTCTTGACACCAAATGTTCAATGTTGTGTTGTATACATGCTAGTTATTTAATTAAATTTATTTAAATCCATGAAATTGAATTCATCCAGGGAAGACTGCCTTGAACCATGGGGCCCAGGCAAAGCTAGATCCTCCAGAAATTACAATGCCAGAGCCTGACAGCTCTTCCTCTGCCATCCTGGCTCAAACATGTCCTTTACCATCTCTAACCTTTGTCATTTCTATTCCTAGACATGCTTTAAATGAACTCAAATGCTGAACTGTACCTTGGGCTTCCAGTTCAGTGAAGAATCACTGCCAACAGATCCTTTCTGTAATATAGATGGCCCCTAACTTAAATGTTCCACTTATATATATTTTTTTTTACTTTACAAGGGTGGAAAGCAATATACATTCAGTAGAAACCATTCTTTGAATTTTGAATTCTGCCGTTTTCCCAGGCTAGCTGTAGGGTTACAAGGGAGCAGTAATGAGCCCAAGCTCCTAGTCAGCCATGCTATCAGGAGGGAGAACAACCCATGTTCTGTTGCCAGCATATTTGGATATTGTTTTGTGTTTTTGCATCCCATCATGTCTATAAATCACTCATCTGTGTACAGTATTCAATACTTTGTTATAAAATAGGCTTTATGTTAGATGATTTTACCCAACTGTAGGCTGATGTATATACTCTGAACATATTTAAGTTCTGCTAGGTTAAGCTATGTTCAGTAGGTCAGGTGTATTTATGCATTTTTGACTTGAGACATTTTCAGCTTAGGGTAGGTTTGCTGGGAAGTATCCCCCTTGTAAATCAAGGAGCACTTGTATTTTGTTTGTGCCACCATCTCTGTGCAATGTCATTGCTCAAATGACTGCTCATATAAGGACGTGAGGAGTTACATTTCTTCAATTTTCTGAATCAGGGGTGTTGAACTTGTATTTTTCCTGCCGTACATTGGAAGAGCAAAAGTTGTCTTGGGTCACACGTTAACCCTTTTATTTTTAGTGGCTTCCGTTGAACGTGGCTTCTCAACATAACCCAACGCTGCACGGTCAGCTGCTGCCCCTAGCGGTGGTCTGTTGTACTTACAGACGGCGGCGCGCTCCCTTCCCGCCTTTTTCGTGGTTGGGGCAGAGCAGGGCTTTTCCGCGTCCTGCTGTGCTGCCAGAGTTTTCTGTTTACTTGTGACTACATAAAACGAGATCACTTGTTTTGAAGGTATGTAAAATTGTAAATTTCATATAACGTTTGCGTTGTGGTAAATTATTATTGTGGTTAGAATCTGGGGGGGGAATCACGAAATTGGATGGGGTTTCAGATTGCTACCTCTGGGTGGTAAGCAACTGCGCCGCCTCATATGCTCAAAAATGGGACGGAAGAAATGGAGCGCGACCCAAGTGAATAGTGAGAAGAACGTGTGCGATGTGTCTGAAGAAGACACCAAATGGTGATGACTCACGCATCCTAAAGGGACAATGAAGGTGAATTTGAAAATCCAGAAGGATGCACTGTAGGTGTGGCCCCACCCATTACCCTCCCTCCACCAAAACCTCCCCCCTCCCTTCCCCTTCCTTGGCCCTTTCCCCATAGTCTTGTGATATAGTTGAGTTATAGTCTTCATGTGAAAGCTATAATTTAGCTTCATAGTAGGGCTGAGTACCTTGGGTACTTTTTCTTCCATTCTTGAGATACTTTACTAAGAAGAACATGTTCCAGCTCCATCCATGTAAACATGAAAGAGGTAAAGTCTCCATCTTTCTTTAAGGCTGCGTAATATTCCATGGTATACATGTACCACAATTTGCTAGTCCATTTGTGGGTCTATGGACACTTGGGCTTCTTCCATGACTTAGCAATTATGAATTGGGCTGCAATAAACATTCTGGTACAGATGTCTTTGTTATATTGTGACTTTTGGTCTTCTGGGTATAAGCCTAGTAAAGGAATTACAGGATTTGTATACACAGCTATGATTTAACAATAAAAATAAATAAATTAAAAAAATAAAAAAAAAGAAAATCCAGAAGAACATTTACCTCCAGATTTGGCTGATGAAACAGGATTAGAAGGGGCTGCAGTGCACTATGACACCCAAGTGCCAGCATGTGAAAATAATGAATTTGCAGGAAGTATTGAAACTGGTTGCGTCATCTGATGTACATCCAACACTGCCTCTGAGTTTTGGGAAGTAGCTGGAATGAATATTCCTAAAGGAATAACATTACCACTAGAGGTTTTTGAGTGCGTATTTCCCTTAGAAATTACTGGACGTCAGCGTGGTAAATGCCAGCATTATTTTAAAGGAGCTAAATCCAGAAAAGGGCATGAACCTCAAAGACTTACTACCGGCTATAACTGCAGGACTTGTAGAGGCACAACTGGGTTCACCTAAGAATAGAATATTGTTAACTCATGTCCACAACTTCAAGCCGAACGTTCCTGGAGAGAAACGATTAGACAAAGCTGCATTTACGCCTGTTCAGGAAAGACCCAGGAGCTGTGCATTGTGAGGTACAGCAAAAAGTCCACACTGTACCAGATGGGCGTCAGACATGTGGAACTGGATTCTGTCTGAGCAAGAACAAGAATTGTTTTGCTGATTCTTTCAAAAAGTGAACCATAGCCAGTTTCCCAGTGATATGAATGTGGAACCACATGCAAAAATACTTTTACTAAAAAAACTCTATAAACATGTTGCTTAACTGTATACATTTAAAATTAAAATAAAAAAATGGTACATATAATGCTTTTACTACTTGGTGATCCAAGGGTCAAATACACAAACCTAAGGAAAGTTGATTAGCAGGAAAAGGGCCATGCAACTTTTTGTAATATCCAACACTACGGATGAGCAAAATTGTCCTCACAAAACTGGCATGTGACCTTGCATGCCAAAGGTTGGACACCCCTGGATATTACCTAGACAGTAATTTACTGGTTCCATAACATGTCTGACAACATGGGCAGGGCCCTATCAGTAAGAAGGAGATGAAATGAACAAATATGAAGTGATGCATGTGTGATATAAGAACCAGAATGGGAAAATGTCAGGACGCGCTATAGATTTCAAAGAATATGAAATGCACTAGACCTTCACACGAGAATTTAGAAAATTCTAAATTTAAAAATTTAAGACTTATATAGAGTGAGAAATAAGGGCAACGGTGTAAGCAACTCATAAAGAGAGAAAAGTATGGTAGTGTGGTGTACATAATTGAAATGTATGGACTTTGACATCACAAAACCTGGAATATTAAAGGTCTTCCATAATTAACTAGAAGCCTATACACTCTCTCCAAATCTCAATTGCCTTTTTCAGGTTGATTGTATAAAAAATGTCCAAGGCCTAGCATTACAATTTAAATTTTAATGTTTAAAATTACAGACATTAAAATATAATAAAGTAGTTACTTAAATTATATTTCAATGTTTACTACACATTATGATGCTTTTCATGTTGCTGATATCTCGTAAAGATTAGTTCCATACACCCTCTGGCCCTAGGTGCCAGGTGCCTTGAGTACATATACCTAGCTAGGCTGGCAGTAGGAGCTGCCATGTTCACTGAACCTGCGTAAAATCCCTGATTTTCCACATCACAGTTCTTCCATCTGAGTACTTATTATATGCCAGACTATACGCCTGTGCCTCAGTTTCGCTTTCCATAAAATGGCAAATTAATGTTACCTATCTCAAAAGGTTTTCGTAAGGATTAAATGATGTTCTGCATGTAAAGGGTCCCCATTTCTTTTCTCAGGATGAGGAGAATGATACTGAGCACAAATTACCTTCAAACAGATCCCCCACTTTGCGTGGATTTCCCACAGACACGTGCTTGCGTACGCTGGACCTATGTGCTCACTTGGGCAGCAGGATGTCAGCTAAATGATAAGGATGTAAGTTTTAAAATTGACTTGAAAGGCAAATCTTTCAAAGGCTTATCCTAAAACAGCCTGCAGTTCTAACCAAAAGGACAATAGTTTAAAGAAAACCCAGGGCTTTTCACTGTTATTTTTATAAATTATGAAAGTAAAGCATGGCCTATAAAAAATACTTTATAGAGAGTGATTAAAAGTCAAGGGATCACTCCCAATCACGATTATTCACTCCATCCTTGATTTAATCATTCTGGAATTACACATGCATCAAAATATCACAATGTGGCCCATAAATATACATGTTTATTATACATCAATTAAAAATTACAAAATGAAAAACACTTTGGTGCAAGTTCCTCAGAGGGGCTTTTGTAGGCAGGTGTATTTTATTTTATATAAAAATAAAGAAAATATAATAATATGGTTGAAAACACTTTTTATTTTTTAGAGATAGAGTTTCACTCTGTCACTCAGGCTGGGGTATAGTGGCACAATCAGAGCTCATTAGGCTCAAGCCATTCTCCTGCCTCAGCCTCCTGAGTAGGACAACAGGTATGTACCACCATTCTTGGCTTATTTTATTTTATTTTACTTTAATTTACTTTATTTTATTTTATTTTTTATTATTGTACTTTTGTTTTTGGTTTTGGTTGTTGATTTTTGTTTTTACAGAGATGGAATCTTGCTATGTTGCCCAGGCTGGGCATAAACTCCTGGGTTCAAGCAACCCTCTCTTGCCTTGATAGGCATGAGCCACCTCATCTAGCCTGAAATAGTAATCTAATAATTTGCATGGATGTTATGTCACGACAGAATTTATGAATTTCTTTCTTTTTAATTGCTGTACATAATTCCATTTTATGGTTGCATCCTAATTCCTTTAGCCAGCCCATTTTTGTCTGACATTATGTTGTTTCTAATTTGCTGCTTTACACATGATGCTATATGGAACATCACTGTGCAGACATCTTCACTCACTGATTTAAATATTTCTGTTGGAGAAATTCCTAGAAATGTCATCACTAAGTAAGAAAAAAAATTGTATGCCTAACTTTGATAGCATCTATAACATCACTCTCTCAAAATCCTGTACCAGATTTTATTGCCATCAATAGTATGCTAAAAAGTAATTATCTGCACAGCCTTACTAACACTAAATATTATCAATCTTGATTATATATTCACAACCATATAAGGTGAAAAATAATATTTCAGTTCAATTTACTTTCATTCAATTATTTACATATAGAATTTCATAGACAACATAAACAATAGTGTACTATTGTTCTCCAGATAAAGCTAAATTAAATCTATGTAATGTCTATATACCTATATGTCTACGCACAGATATCCACATCACACTAGTGATAATATTAATATGTTAGCTTGCTCTTGCTACATACCAGACATTTTGCTAGTACTTTATACACGGCTTCTCATTTAATCCTCACTCTGGCTATTGGGTGGGGAACCTCCAGATCCCCAAGAGCAATCCCATTGGCTAAATCCAAGCTTCATAGGAAAAAATCACTTTATTAAAAGCACTTGTTCTGTAAATTTGGATTCAGTCAGAAGGCTGCACTCAAGGATCCAGAAGGCCACACATGGCCCCAAGTTTGCAGGCTCCCCAGCCCAACAGGGACTTAGTCCCTGAACAACCTTCCTTGATTTCACCACCCTTTCCCCAGCAAATCATCAGCATCATCCTCACCATCAACACAGCTGTTCACCAATAAATGAGGGTGTGCTTATATTGATACATATGTTTACAGTCCAATTCACCATGGTGTTAAAGTGAAAACCAGAATTTGGGGTATCGTTAACTAATTAAAACAGGGAAACACCACATAACTACTTTCTCAAAACAATTATTAGAAAAATGAAGATGAAAGGAAATTGGTACAACAGGGAAACAGAAATACAAGCACATATACACACATAGAGGGAGACAGGCAGACAAAATCAGACGAAAGAACAGAAACAGGCAACCACTCTAAAACCATCCGAGACATACCAGCTCTTCCTGATCCTTCTCTTCCTAACAGTACATCTCTGAAACATAAACACTCAAGTTTGCTAATCTTAATTATCTGGATAGAAGCCAAAAGGAGGACACTTTAATTTCTGATATCTTGCCAAGAGAGATTAAAACAAATCAGGCAAAAAACTTTTGATAATTCAAGTCTCCATCCCAGGAGGGCAATTTGTGTATATAGAGAAAACAAACAAGTGAATTAATAACAGATTTTAAATATAATATAATTGTGCATGTACTTAACTGATTCAATTATTTCAATAATTTCAGAATAGTAGCTCAAATTAATAGGAACCTTTGACTGCCCAAATAAATTGTTAAAGCCACCTCCAAAGCTCAGGGAGGCTGACGTCATCTCCATGATCTCCAAAGCCAGTTACCTAATGATTCCACAAAGTAGGAGGCAGAGATTATGCAAGTCAATTTCCTAGGATCCCATCAGGGTAACCAAAGGTCTGGTCCCACCCAGATGTGTTTGCATGAACTCTCTTTTACAGAAGAGCTAGAAACCATGACATATTAGAGTTTCAAAATAGTCAGAACCTGCACAGGGAACAAATTGTCTAATCATTCAATAGAGTTTCTAAGGATTTTAACAAAATATTGAAAACAGATGCTCTAAAGTCTCCAAGGACTTAAATAAGAAACAACCTGTATAGCTAGCTGAGGAATTTAAACTTTATCTCCTTAGGAAAAATTGCCCCAAAATGTAACTTGCTAAGCTGTTTATAAAATCTTTCATGGGACTATGCCTTCCATTAGGCTATATTGTGCACTGAATTTGTAAGCAGTTTCCAATCCACATTTCAGAAGAAACATCATTAATAACATATTCCCCTTTGGGTAAATGGACCTGGGCTACAAGAAGGCAGAGTGCCATCATTTTCTTTCTCTTTTTTTTTTTTTTTTGAGACAGAGTTTCACTATGTCACCCCAGTAGAGTGCTGTGACATTACAGCTCACAGCAGCCTCAAACACATGGGCTTACACGATTCTCTTGCCTCAGCCTCCCAAGTAGCTGTGCCCTCCACAACACCCAGCTAGTTTTCTTTCTTTCTTTTTTTTTTTTGGTTGTAGTTGTCATTGTTGTTTGGCAGGCCTAGGCTGGATTCAAACCCACCTGCTCTGGTGTACTTGGCTGACACCCACTGTGCCGACTTCCATCCTTCCAGCCATATGAGGCTATGTCTCCCCTGACTGAGCAGCTAAGCACAGTAGCAGAAATCCCCACCCCGCTGCAGTGATTGGACTTTCCCAGGGGCAGAGCTCCTCTGAAGCCAGGCTGAGCTACTGCTCCTCAAGCACAAATCCAGATTATGGTCTCACCCATGCAGTGATTTGCCGCCCAGCCAAGCTCTGTTCTTCAGTAACATCATGATCTCTCTGCCCAGTAACATAGATGAAGACAAGGGACTACTATCCCTCTTGGTCACCTAGCGAGCATTAAAACTGAATTTTTCTGACACCCGGTCTGGTGCTCTCTTCATCTTTTCAGACTAATACTGAAATCCTGCCCATCTCACTCCAGGTTTGTTGCCATTACTGTGGACTAAAACATGGACCTTAGTTAGAAAAAGTAAGAACTAATATATTATTTCATGATTCTCCAATAACACATTTCAAATTGGAAATGTTTGTAGCTATAGATTTCATTCCTTTTCTACCTTTAATAATAAAAATAATATGAAATAAAAATAATATTATTATTGTATTGGACATTTGTGGAATGTTAGAGGGACTTATAAAAAATAAACAAACTATTGTACATTTGTAGCATTCTTCAGAGATTCCAACTGGCTCACAACCAGGTTTTACTATAAACCCTGGGAAGTCTCCCAAGGAGGTGGAGTCTCTCACCCTCATGGAACATGATCCTCACAGGTGAAGGACCAACCTCTCCACTTGGATTATCTTCAACAAGACTCCAACATTACTCCATGTTCTTAAGTAACCATTTAGACAAGGGTTAGGACTGTGTCCATCAATGGTTTTTGTTTTCATTTTTGCCCCCTGAGACTTTTTGGTATTTTATTCTCTTCATGACCATGCCTCTGAAATTGTAATACCACAGATAAACCATCTACCTATTTGTGTATTTTATCTGTGATTTATATACAGAAACAGTAAAATACATTTCTTCTTCTGCTGTTTTTTACATTTTTAGGAGAGATATTTTGTCCATTGCAAGTTTATGTGTTAGGTAACTTGCTTATATTTTGAAGTTAAAAATAATGTGGTTATTAAACTTGGACCTTAATTAAAATTCTAGCTATGCTTCAAACAAGTGCAAGAATCTACACCCGGTTCTTGTATTCGGCATCATCCATTTTCTTCAACATACTTACTGCTAACAAATATTTACTACTTATTTGTTTGTTATCCATACATTTCCCACTTGAATTTAAGTTCCACATGAGCACAACTCTTGTCTGTATTGTTCAATAGTGTATATCCAGTCCCCAGCATTGTCTGACATGCTATAAGCACTGAACAATATTTTGGGGCTAAACAGATCAAAACTTTCTGGACTTAATTGACATTGAGACATTTTTCATGTAATAGATATTAACACTATGAGAAAATAATGGTAATACCTTTATAGAAACGCTATTTATCATTTCAGGGTGCTACCGCCTGGTCAAGTCACTTCCATGCTGGAATTGTTTATTTTTCATCTCACTCACCCATGTGTCAATTTGCTTGATATTCAACTCTTACTTATTCCTTTCTCCAACCATTGCCTCCTACTTTTCCTGATGCTCATCCGTCTGTATGAGATGGCTTTTCCCTGACAACAGAAGAATCAAGAGAGTGTGAGTCATGTGGGAAGCAGAGGTCAAAGAAGATCCTCCTCCCAAGTAAGGGAAAAAGCTTCCAGACAATCTTTCATAATGTGGCCAAGGATTGTTTCTGCTTTGATACATCTGCATCATGCTAGCAAGAAGTATGTGAGGAAAAGAATACAGGAGGGAGAATCTAAAAGAATTGATGGGTTGCTTAAACTCCCTTAGCCTCATTTTGTTGTTAGATGAAATGGTATAAAGACTTACCTAATAATATTTGTTGCTGTGTTAAAAAATTAAAGTTTGTAAGGTATCTAAAAACGTCTGCACTTCATACTTAGCTTTAACAATAGTAAGATAACCCTCTGATTTAAATAATGCCTAGTATTTTTACTGATTTAAATGTCCAGTTTAAACCAAAATATCGTTATACAACAGATCAAAATATTATCTTATTAACTTTTAGGAAGAAACAGACATATTTGCTCTTAGGTGGATTTATTTTTAAATCCCAGAAATAATCAGGTGACAGTTGGTCCTCATGAGAAATTCTTGCTGATGGGTGCAAAGGAACATCTTAACATTGCCTAAAATTACTTGCATACTATAAAGATTCCATCTACGGAGAATTTCATGCTTACTTAAATTTCTTTCTTTAGTGTCTACACCTTCCAAGTTTGCTGTTGACAGTTTATAATTTGTGTCTCATTAATCTTCTCACCCCTATACTGAGCACTTGGTGTATCCCTAAGACACAGTCATTGGTCATAGTTTCCCTCTTCAAATGTTCCCATTTGTCTTAGAATAGAAATGACATTTTCTCAATACTTTAATTTACCCTTATTCCTGAAATATCCTAAAATCCCAACAATCTTAATACATAATGAACTACAAATCATTTCATCTAATTTCTGTTGAAATGTTTAATTCTCATCAGCAATTGCAAATTTTTATTAGATGGAGTACTAATTATATCATCTTCCAGGCTTGGACTTTATGAGAAAAAGTTTTATCTCTTACAACTTTGAGAAGTCCTACATAAACTAGAACACACAGTCACCACAAAAGCAGGTTCTCCATGCCCTAACATTACTGTTTAATCAAGTTTAATCAAATTATGGAAGAAGTTGCTCCAGATCACCAGTGAGTTTGAGAAAGGAAACAGTCAGAATGTTTCAGTCAGAGAAGCATTGATTCATGAAATCTTATTCAGCAACATAGAATGACACATTTTTCCCATGTACATAGAAGAGGGTTGCTGCTAAAATATATTACTACACTCAAGAAAAGGCTCCAACAAACTTGGCATCATCTTTCTTGAAGGACAAAGTGAATCATTAAGACCACAAATAAATTGCTTATCCGTAGACATAAACTTACCAAAAACAGTTGTGTTTTATTTAAAGAAAGTAGTACTAAGATTTTTAAGACCTAAATTCCAAGTTTGTAGCTGAAATTCTTGGATGTATGACCTGAGGCAAGCAAATTAGTAAACCTTCAATTTACTTCTCCATGAAATACGAGCACTAACATTGAAACTGCTGATTTAGTGCATGTATTAAACAGCCTAACTGAAGTAAATGTATCTGATAGATAATAAAATGTTAATCAGATGAAAATATATGTAACACATCTATGGAGCAATAGCTTGGGTACTTATCACATTCCTTTTGTTGAGATTAAATAAAGGAATTCTTACTCTTGTTGCTTCGAATGACTCCTTATGTCTTGGTAAGGAAAACGAGCAAAATCAAACAAAAAGCTTTTTTTCTGTTCAAGAAAAACTATAAGCCAAGAGGATATTTAAGAAAATAAGAAGAAATTAAGAGTACTTTCAAAATTTCTACCTTATTTTTTGTGCCAAGAAAACAATTTAGAGATGGATTATGAATTGGTTCTTTCTTCTTTTTATGAGGGTTTCTCTTTTTCCTTCTGGTGACTCATAGTACCAGAAACACGAAAAGGAAGGAAGGAAGGGAGAGGGAGGGAGGAAAATAAATCAACAGTGGTTCTCTTTCATTCTTTAATTTTCTTCCCTCCATATATCCACCTAAGAATTCCAGCCTGTTATTTGGTTTATCACAGGCCAAGCAAAAAAATTTTAAATTTTGAGAATAAGGTTCTGTTGAAAAGCCATTATCATCTAAGGAACATATGTACAAAGAATTTATTAAAGTAAGACTGGAGAAAAGCATGCTCTAGAGTCATCAAACTAGGGATCTCCAATTGTTCTTTTCATTGTATATCCAGAATCTATGCACTCTGAACATTGATGTCTTAGTAAACATGTTAAAAGCTATCAACAACTAAGCTATGATGTTAGTTTCTGGGAAAGTTTTATTTGCTTCTTCATTTCATTTTTCTCAATGATCTGTAAAATTCATTAATTCTCTTGAAGAGTTTACCACAGATGAAATATATATATACATACATATATATACATATGAATATGTATATTTATGTATGTATGTGTATCATTCTCTTGGCTTTATGCACAAATTGTGACTCTTGTCTTCAACAAACTTCTCATGGCATTTTTCACCTCTGTGTTTCTCACTGTGTAAATTATAGGATTGAACATGGGAGTGAGGATTGCAAAGAACACAGTCACCAACTTGTCCACAGAGTAGGTGGCCACAGGACGCATATAGGTGAATATGCAAGGCACAAAGAAGAGAACCACAACAGTAAAGTGGGAGCCACATGTGGACAGGGCTTTGCGCCGTCCTTCAGAGCCATGGGATTTAAGCGACCTCAGGATGACTATGTAAGAGATGAGAAGCAAGGAAAAGATGAGCAAGCACATGGCTCCACTGTTGGCTGCCACCACCATCCCGAGCCTGTAGGTGTCTCTGCAAGCAAGTTTCAACAATGGGAAGAGATCGCACATGAAATGGTCAATGACATTGGGACCACAGAAGGGCAAGTTGACCATAAAGAGAATCTGCACAGTGGCATGCAGGATCCCTCCAACCCAGGCTACCACCACCAGGAGGTGGCAAAGCCTCTGTCGCATGATGGCTATGTAGTGTAGGGGCTTGCAGATGGCCACGTAGCGGTCATAGGCCATGACAATGAGGAGGATGATCTCTGATCCCCCCAGCAGGTGCTCCACAAAGAGCTGAGTCAGGCAGCCACCCAAAGAGATGGTTCTCTTCTGGTAGAGCAGGTCAATGATCATCTTGGGGGTGGTGACACAGGTGTAGGAAGCATCTATGAAAGACAAGTAAGTGAGAAAGAAGTACATGGGAGCCGAAAGTGTGGGGCTGAGAGAGATGGTGATGACAATGAGCAGATTGGCCAGCACAGTAAATAGGAAAATGAATAAAAAGATAATAAAGAGTATTTTCTGTAGGTGTGGATTCTGTGTGAGTCCCAAGAGAATAAATTCAGTCACATTGTTGGGAGACATTGTTGGGAGACAAGAGGTGATTCATTCAGAAATCAAGACTTTCCAGAGGACTGAATTAACCTACAAGAGATAAAGAAAGATAGGTAATCAATCATGGAAGAATTATAGTCTGAATTTCATAGTACATAGGTAGAGTAGTCCCTGTAATCTTAAAGAATGCCTTTGTCACCCCTCAGTCAAGTAATTGCTTTTATTACTCTTTTTCACATCTTCCAACATGCTTTCCATCTCTTCAGATCCCTAGCTTCTGTCCCCTATAAAATATCTGTAGGGAAACAGTTCATGTGTCCTTTACTGAAGACATTCTGGCTTTATACATGAGATCTGGATTCTCCTCGTTCCAGTTCCATGTTACGTTGCTAGCTTATACCACTGGCCCTATGCTACTGAGCCCTCTACATTGGTGAATTTACAAATTATATCTGTGACATTTATTTTGTAAGCTGTAGAATGTAAGAAAATTACCACCTCCTAGAAAATTTACATTTGAACCCTGAGCTCTAAAGGGAAGAAAGGCATAGTCAAGAAATATCTACCATAACCAGCAGATGAAGGAAATATATAAGTTGTTGGAGACACTCTTTTCAGGCACCCTTCATAACATATGAATGTTATGTCTCCTTCCCCAATGTGCCTGTATCTTGACATAGTGTCTTCCATGTCCGGTACCAATTAGGTGATGAATAAATGCTTAATGAATTGCCCCACTTCCTACATCCCTTTGTTAGAATACACACACTTTCCTGGCCCATAAACCTGGGGACTCAAGTACTCTCATCCTCCTACTCTGTTTATCCATATAATTTCCTTTACTAGAAACATTAATAAGCTTTGGAAAGAAGAGTCCATTCCAATTTAATAGTTTCTAGCATATTTTATAGGGGGAGTAGGAAAATATTTATTGCCTCCAGGAAAGAGTAGGTTATTGGGTAATTTGACTTTTGAGATAATTATAATGTTTATATTTAATTTAATTAATATTATCTATTCTTCAAAATTATGTTCCATATATAGTTTGATATACTATAACTCAGTAAATTTACCACCTCAACAGATTGGGGTAAAGAAGAAGTTCTTTAGAAGTTTTCAGTCCATGAAGATCTATCAAGCAAAAGAAACCCTTATTGTCAAAGCTTTAAACAATGTTGAAAACAAAGAATACACTGCTAAATAAGGTAGATAAAGTACTATGTATACATAAAAATGCACAAAATATGTAAAAATCTCTGAATTATTCTGAGTATGCTTTACATGTGTTCATTCCACAAATATTTATTGGCTACTTACTATGTATATTATTTTTCCAGAGTGACATTTTGGGGTTTTTTGTTTTTGTTTTTATTTTTTTATTATTAAATCATAGCTGTGTACATTAATGCGATCATGGGGCACCATACACTGGTTTTATAGACCGATTGACACATTTTCATCACACTGGTTAACATAGCCTTCCTGGCATTTTCTTAGTTATTGTGTTAAGTCATTTATATTCTACATTTACTAAGTTTCACATGTACACTTGTAAGATGCACCGCAGGTGTAATCCCACCAATCACCCTCCCTTACTATGTATATTAATGTATGCTTGTCCATATAGTCATAAAACTTTCCCTTTCAAAGTTACTGTGGTAACCTATCCTCTGGCATTTTATTACATGTATTACAGCAACCGTTTATAATAGCAACAATTGATCTAACCAGAAGTTAAATAATCCTCGTACTCTTTTATGTTTCTGCTGCACACATTCTTATGCATTTTTCTATCCTCCTATAACATCTATTATAAATCACTCTTGATTTAGGATATTGCATTAATAGAATAGGGAAAATCAATCTGAAGACATAAATTTCCCAAAGAAATGAAAAGAGAAAACATAAATGTAACAAAAGGTTTTTTATTTTAAAAAAATATTTCTTTTCCTTTGAAAGATGAATGGATAAGAAGGGTGTATGAGGGGAGAGGGAGGGATATTGGCCTGCTCTAACCTAAGGGTACATGGCACATCTCCTGAGTAAAGGGCTCAACTACAACTTGGACTCTACCTAACAAACGCTAGCAATGTAACCTAATTATTTGTACCCTCATATTAATCTGAAATTAAAAAAGAAAAATGATGGGATAAAGTGATTTTTTAATTATCCAAGATGAAAATCTTATACATACATGAAAATGAAGTGAAGTAGCTTTGTTACATTCCCATATCTCGAGGTCCACTCTCAAACAGATCTGAAAAGAATGCGATGTTTGTAAAGTAAGACATAATCAATAAAAGTGTTCTAGAAATAATCGTGCAGGAATAGAAATCACTTTGTCTTTCTCCTTTGATTTCACAACACTCTAAGTAAATCCCGAAGGAAAATATTTTTAAAAGATAAAAGTATTATTATGTACAAATATGCTCAACATAATTATTGAGAGGTGTGGAAAATTAGAAACTGCATGAAATATCCAACATGAGGGATATTGACGAGTAAATCGCAGCACACCTTTTTGTAGTTATTGATAGTAATGCTCTTAATTTTTTCTAAGAGCAGACAAAAATTGTTAAGTTGTAATATTAAGTGGAAAATATTGGACACAGGTATGAATATATAAAATACAATTCAAAATAATTTAAATATATATCAAAAAGGAAAAAAGACTATAATATTTTCACTTCTAAATTGATAGGATTATAACTGATTCTATTTATTTTTATGCTTGCCATGCTGAAAAAGAGACTTAAACTTCAGATTGAAGGGGGATGAGGGATGATTTTTAAGATCCATTAATTCTGAGATTCTATATTATATGATTTCAAAAGGAAAGAAAGAAAGGAAAGAAGGAAGGGAGGGAGGGAGGGAGGGAGGAAGGGAAGGAAGGAAAGAAAGGAAGAGAAAGGAAAGAGAGAGAAAGAAAGAGAAGAAAATTTACCTATCAACTTGTCTGCATAGCTCTGTGGTGGCCATGGCCCCAAGCAGCTATTAGTTCACCAAGAAAGAAATAAGGTCATAAGATTTAAAATGCCAACTAGCTCATCAACAGGAAGTCTTTGTTGATTTATAAATGGCATCTTTGGATAATGTGTTTCTTTTGAGCCTTAAAGTACCATCACATGTCCTGTTCGCAGGAAAATGCTGCAAAGTTTCTTAGCTGTGGTTAATTAGACCTCAGGGGTATCTCATTATTATTAGCAGACCCCGCCACAGTCCAATTATTTCACATTGCTTGACTGAACATTAGAAGAGAACTTTTAATCTTTAATTCATCTTTAGTTTTTAACTCCTTCCATAGGTCTGTATGAAGAATGAGTCAAAACAAAACCACCAACCATTTATAAATGTGAATATTGGTAACAAATGAACCTAATATTGAGTCTAGATATTTGGTATTGTATGAATTAAACATTCCAGTGAGCAATGATCTGAATTTTATAATTTTTAATACAATATTTCATTTATCATCCCATCCTTCATAGTTATCATAATTTGTAAATATCAATTCCAGGTGGACATCAAGTGATAGTGATGACCCTATGATAACAGCATCACGTCACACCAAATTTATCTTACACTACTTCATGGCACTGTTCACAGTACTTCATGCCAATTCTAGAATTAAATTAACATAAGTATAAAAATAATTACATGCTCATATAATATTCAGAGTAGGAAATGCATTTATTTTACTTATTTAAATTTAATCTAACAATATCTCTATGGAATGGAAAAGAGATGGGTATCAGTATTTCCACTTTATGACATGGAAATCTAAGCCAGAGAGTCAGAACTTCATCTGCCAAAGCAAGGCTGGAAGCCAAGCCAGGAATCCTATACTCCTGGGCCAGGAAACCTATTCCCAGATTATTACTTTGCAACTAATGTGTCATGACATTTTTATGCTATCACCAATTGTGAAGCATATCAGAATTATCTATCTAAAAAAACACAAATATTTGAAATTATTTTAAAAGAAACTGAATTCATCACAGGAATGGAGAAGTATGAATCCTATGTATTCAACTTTGATATGAAGACAATTAATGACAATTAATGACACGGGGGTACGGGGGAAAGGGAAACCAGATAAAGAAGGAGGAAGGGGGTAAGAGAAAGGAAAAGAAGAAGAAAAACAAAGAAAAGAATGACTAATTCTCACATAAATTGGATTGAATTTTGACCAAAGTACATTACTTAAACATCGATTTTTAATTCAACTTGTTAATATGCTGTTTAAGATATTGCATCCTCATTTATAAGTGACATATGTTTGTAATTTCCCCCTTATAATAGTATGTTTTGTCCAATTTTAATATCAGGTATACCCAGATCAAGTGGAATGATTTTGAAGTATTTCTTCTTCTTTTTCTATTGTCTGTAAGATTTGGCATGATCTGTTTTTTGAAATTATCTTTTACTTTTATTTATAAATATTAGTTGTCTATTTTTTGAGACTTAAAAAAAATAATGAGAAGTTAACTGATGACTCCATACTGAATCTCAGAGTCGAAGCATTCTGTAATAGACATACTCTTGACAATGTGAATGTTACTTTCTTTGCATAATTATTATTATTGCTTAACATTTCGATGTAGCAACTGTCTGATTCCTTTTCTCAATGTATTTATGTTCTTTCATTCTTTACGAGGTTTTTGTTTCTAGTCCTTATCTTAAATCTTGTTATTGTTATTAAATTTTAAGCCTTTTTAATTTTGTGAAGGCAAAAAATGGAAACCTAATAAGCACATGTATATGTAAAAATAAAAAAGAAATTGAATTCAATTCAGGAATGTTTCTATGTAGAACCACATTTACTTACCCTTGTACAAATATGCTTTCGAAAATTTAAAGAAAAGTTCTTTTAAAATACACTCTATTGTGCATAACTCTGGATTGGCTTGAGAAAGTGTAATCACTGTGAATAGCATGTGTTATGGCAAAAAAAAAAAAAGAAAGAAACCTGAGACCACATCACTAACCCACTTTGACTAGACATTGTAGTGCCAGGATAGCATTTGTGATGGTAGGTGACAAAGAACATTTGAATGAGGTTTGAAACTATCTAAAGGACTGTTATAAACCTAGATTTTGCTAAATTGTCATCTGTAAAAATGTCTTGATCTTATGTTACATCTCTCCAGTGAAAGCACAGAGCCAGATTGAAGAATTAGCATGTGCTTACTAGGTAATCATTCCCAACCTCAAGAAAGATTAAAATCTATGCACAATGGCCCATTAAGCAGCCATCAGCCTCTGCTTCAATAGCCATGGTGGTGATTAGAGAGAGCACTTGGGAGCCCCTGTACCTATCTAGTTGAGCTCCCCAGACCCTAGAGGAGCATGAACAGGGAAAAAAGGACAGAGCCTGTAGAGTTACATCCCAGTCAGTGAGGGTGGAACATGAAGGTAACTTTTAAAAGAGGTCTAACAAGGGGAGCAAGACGGCAGACTAGAGACAGCTACTTTGCAGTGATGTGGTGAGATGAGGGAGAAAGATCTCTGGCATCTCTGGCTGGTGGGCTCTGCCCAGAGACATACCTTCAGGAGTACAGGGAGGCAGCAGGAGACTTCGGGACACCAAAAGGAGGTCAGAAGCAGTGGAGAAGCAGCACAAGGGCAAGTACTTGTGCGCTGGCAGAGGCCAGCTAGTGCAGCAGCAGCAGCTGGGGCACTTTCCTTGGGAGAGCTTGGGCAAACTAGGGAGTGATTTGAACAGCACCCCGGGGCCAGGACTGAGCCACAGGGTGGAGCGAAGATCTCATTGTTGAGCTGCAGACTGGGCACAGCCATTGGGAGAAGGCTGCCTTGCAGGATCCTCATGAGGCTGGTTCTGGTGCACCTGACAAGGTGGGCAGCCACTAATGGGGAGATTTGAGGAACACATGATTTCCTGGGAAACCCACAGCATGGCCCAGGGACATGGTTTGGAAAGGTCAAGTGGTGTCTACTAAGCAGGCTGAGGAGAGCTTCAGTCTCCCAATCCTGTGGGGATTGAGGGCAAAGAAGTCAGCAGAGGCTTCCAGTCTCCATTTTATACAGCTGAATTAGCATCTTGAATAGCACCTCATACCCCAGAAGATCAGCTGTTGCCCAAAAAAATATATGTCAAGACATATTTTTTTTTTCCTTTTTTAATTTTTTTTTTCAACTTTGGCATCTAAAGTTGTCTGGCTACAATCTCATGAGACACTCTGAGACAAAATTATCCAGCTGAGCTGCTCACAAATTTATGAACCACAAAAACCATCTGAAATAATGATGAAGCTACTCTTGGGGTGATTTTTAACACAGCAATAGTAGTGGTAATAACACACACACTATAGTATCAGCTTGTGAATAAATAGTCTGAGCAAAGGAGAAAACTAGAAAATAGAATTATTGTTATATAGCTACATTACATATAAAAGTGGTGATACTGTAGGTAACGTAATGAAAAATTGATTATTCAATAAATGTGGTGGGAAATTTTAGTTATTTTTATGGTGAGAAAGCAAAGTGTATTTCTACCTCATACCGTACCTGAATAGTAAACCTTATAAGGGTTAAAGAAGTTGATGTGAAGAGTGGAATTTGAACTTTTGGAGAAAATTATCTTCATAAAAAACTCAAGGAAGGAAAGAACTTTGAAATGGATGTGGAGAAGACTTTCTTCCTGAGTCCAGCTTCCTCATCTCTGCATATTGAACTTGGTGGTGAATCCTTCATCCCAACTGTTTCCTCCAATATTCAGATGCCATATTCTTCACTTCTAACAAGTATAAAGTTTCTAATTCTCTGTATTAGATTGCTTTTTTATTAAAATACCTAGAGTACATTTTATTTCCTTCACTAAAGAAAAAATACAATTTTATGGCTGGTTTTTATTCAATTCCATTTGTTGACCTATAGGAGTCATTGCTAACTACACTAAGGAAAGGTATTATAAACTGAAAAAAGGATGAATAAAAATAACAACTTTTTGTTTTAGTGTATATGTTGTAAAATGAGTTTTCAACAAAGCAATATATAATATAAGAGCCTTTAAAAATTACCATTGTAATACAGTATTAGTTCTCTAAATCTACTGTAGAGCAGTTAAAAACAAAGATACTTTTGATTTATCAAGTAAGTCAATGAGAGCATATAGTTTAAAAAGAATCAGAAAGACATTCATTGTGTAAAACAAAAAAAAAATCTGTTCTCAAAATGCTTAACATTCATTGTGTTTTTTAAAAAGTGTACCTAGAGCATTTCATTTAATGTAGGTAGATTCTGGGCACCTACTGTGATATGAGGGATAAATGTATGTTTCAATACAGGAAGAGGACCATTTATCTAGATATATAGAGTGGGGTTGAATCCTTTTCTGTCCAAAATTAGTCAGAACATACAAAATCAGCCAAATGCTGCCTGGAAATGTTAACTCTATAACATTTTCCCTTGGATTTATCCTCAGTTATAAACGAATTCTATGAAACTTTAAATCAATTAATCAGATCAAGAAATTTATTTTTACCGTTAGATTAACATTTTTATATTGTAAATTTTTAAGTTTAAAATATCAGTTTCTTTGACTAAAGGCAATAAGTTCTATGTGTATTAGGTCATATTTCTATGTGCGAGGAAGGTACCATAACCCACAAATAATAGATTTTTAATGATCTCACCACAAAAAAAAAAAATATGTTGATGAGGTGATGGATATGTTAATTAGCTTGAATAAATATTTCTGTAATGTATATAGAGAGATCAATACATCACACTGAACCTCATAAATATACATAACAATTATTTATCAATTAAAAATAAATAAAAAAGAAAATAAGAAAATTTTTTTCATTTTTTTGAAAAAATGGACTAGGCACAATGTCTCATGCCTCTAATCCTAGCATTCTGAGAAACCAAGGAGATGAGAGGCCAGTTGCTTGAAGCCAGTAGTTGCAGACCAGAAACTCATAAAAAACAGTGAGATCTTGCCTCTACAAAAAATATAAAAACTAGCCAGGCATGGTGGCATGCACCTCCCAGCTAATCAGGAGGCTGAGGCAGGAGGATCACTTGAGCCCAGGAGTTTGAGATTGCCATGATCTGTGATGACACCACTGTCCCCTAGCCACTGCAAAAGAATGAGACCTTATTTCTAAATAAATAAATAAACAAACTTGAAATAAAACTAAAAAGTGTTGTCCACAAAAGAACCTTAACACAGTATGATTACATAAAGAGTAAAAAGTATTAAACCTATGCAATTATTTTGGTCTCTGAGGGATATAACATATTCCACACTGATAAATATTAATTCCTGGAGCTGCTTCAGAATAAATAGGCTAAATAACCAAAATAGAATGATAAGTAAATGGAATAAGTGATAGTGAAAGGGTTCCTTGCGTCTATGAAAAAATGGAAATCACGTTCCACATGAGAGATACAGCTGTCATCCTACTAAGGTCACTTTTTTACACCACAGTTTCCTCATGGCAGTTTTCATTTCTGCATTCCTCAGCGTGTAGATTAGGGGGTTCAGCATGGGAGTTATGAACGTTAAAACCACAGTCATGAATTTATCAATAGGAAGCGTAGAACTGGGCCTTGCAAACAGAAAGATACAGGGGACAAAAAATAAAATGACCACAGTGATGTGGGCCGCACAGGTGTAGAAGGCTTTGTGTTTCCCTTCCGAACTCTGAGCCTTCAGAGAGTGTAATATGACCCCATAGGAAAGCAGGAGAATGAGGAAAGTGACAGTGCAAATTGCCCCTCCGTTGGCAATCATGGAAAGTCCAAGGTAGGAGGTATCCGTGCAGGCAAGTTCCAATAAGGGATATAAATCACACACAAAGTTGTCAATGACATTGGGGCCACAGAAAGGGAGCTGGCAAAGAAGAAGAAATTGAACTAATGAATGAAGGAAGCCTCCAAGCCAGGCCACCAGCAGCAGGAGAACACACATCCGGCGATTCATGATGATCAAATAGTGAAGAGGTTTGCAGATGGCCACGTATCGGTCATAGGCCATCACCACCAAAAGAATGACTTCAGTACCAGCAAATAAGTGATCCAGAAAAACCTGAGCCATACAAGCTTGGAAGGAAATGGTCTTTCTCTCAGAAAGCAAGTCTGTGATCATTTTGGGGGCAATGGCAGTGGAATAGACAGTATCTATAAATGATAAATAAGACAGAAAAAAGTACATGGGGGAGCCCAGGGAAGGGCTGGTGGTGATGGTCACCATGATGAGCAGGTTGCCCAGCACCGTCACAGTGTAGATGAGCAAGAATGTGACAAACAGAACTTTCTGCCCAGTGGGGTCCTGTGTGAGCCCCAGCAGGATAAATTCAGTCACGTTGTTCCTCCTTCCCATGCGTTCCTCTAAAGGTATTGAATTCAGGTATCAGAGCCTGCAAACAAAAGGGCCGATAATAAATTTGAGATGATCATAAGCTCCACATCTAAAACATAATGTTCCCCCAGAAAGCCTCCCACAGTAGCTCATTAGAAAATAAGTGTGCAGAATCTCCTCCCACAACTACTCTTTTCATTTTCATTAAGTTTCTTGTTTCAGCTACAGCAAAGAGACTTCAGCATTCTAAAATATGCATGAGCGGATATATCTGTAAGATGATCTGTTTAAATTAAGACAGCTGCTTTCTCCGGAGTATCCCTCACAAAGACTGCATTTTTGATGATTTTTTTTTTTCTTGAAGTTTTTTTGGCTCTCTGAAATATACCATGAAAATAATCTCATATGTATTGATTTAACTTATAAATTTACATAAAGTACTGCTCGGTATATGAGCACAAAATTATAGGCTGATGTTTAGATATTCACCTTCCTGAAATACTTTACTCTGAGCTTCTATAATCTGGTAATAATTCACTCCCAGCAGTGAAAGAACCAGGCACCTTGTTAGTGCTCATTAAATGCTTATTAAACTTTAATTAAACTGACTTTCAAAGATCATCAGAGAGAAAGTGAATGGATAAAAATGTTAAATTCCCACCAGCCATGAAAGAACAAAGAAAGCAATGTTTTGTTTGAAAATAGACACACAAACAGCCCCACACACACAAACTGAATTGCCATTCAGTGCAACATATGTTATAAAAGGGAAAAAAAAAATACAACTCAAAGTGAAAGTGGATGAGCACTACACAGACATTTTCCCCACTTTTCAAATTTGTTTAGAATTCATTATGCTGATTATGATCAACTCAGAATGCCAAAAATAAATATTTTAGGCAAAATCATGTTATAGTAGACAGAATATGAAAAATCCAGAAATATCAGTTGATTTTTAGCTTAGTCATCTTGTGAAAATCAAGTCCTATCTTATATTCCTTATTGGAAATGTAATGATTTTTCTAGATATAAGTTTCTGCATTTTTTGTCATTGACACCTTTATCCTAAATGACATAACCTTTTTAGTGGTAGACCATTTATATTCAGCAGCTTAGCAAGTGTTAAACATTACTCGATTCCTAACATAACCAATACATCAGTTATTTTATTGATTAGTTCTTGGCTATCTGAGTTTGTGCTGAGTACAGTCATTCTCACTAAAGTAAAGTCTGTCGGGCCTTTCAGATGTGATCTAGGGTCACGTTCCATGTAACGCGTGCAATTTTAAACATGCTCCATATGAGTGTCCACATTTCTTGAAAGTGTTCCTGAAGGTCAGGAGATTATTCTATCCTTTGTGCTTTTAGGGAACGCAAGTTACCCTAAAGCACCAGAGGGAGAGTAAAAGTATGAACAGGAAGAAGATAAGAGATAACTGAGAAAAAGGCAGAACCAGCAAAGGGCATAATACACATAATACGTTGAAAAAAATACACTTTTAAAAGGGTGAGCAGTTTGGTTTCGGGGCCTGAATGATAATAGAGGAATTTCAGAGTCCAAACCTGCCAATCAGGTGGTGGTCTGGAAGGTAACAGCACCAGAACCAGCACTTACTTGTTTGTATGAATCTTTATTTTTCTAGAACAAAAAAAAAAAGAAAAAATCAGATTTTAAACTTTAGGATTTTTTAGTAGAAAAGATCAGCTGCCTAAAGAATGAGTTCTGGAGGAGGAGGAGGAGGAGGAGAGAGCAGAGTATACCGCAGACATCATTTCTACTACAGTGCTGGAGCAGTACAGGACCTGTTTCACTGCAGGGGGAGCCAAAACAAGCCTCGTGGACCAGCAGCCAGAGCAACAGCAGCCTCAAGACATTGTTTCTCTCCCTCTGCCCCCCCTTCCCCACACAACCCCAGATCCATTTACACTTTACAGAGCATTGTGCAACAAATCACCAGGGTGGTCCATTCAAGCTGCAGATTTGGTTGTCATCTTTACACAACAGTCTCCTCCTCCACTGCCACTACAGGGAAGTGCATCAGATGTCAGGCACGAGAACTTAAAGAGCAAGAGGAAGGGAAAGGAAAATTAGGGCAAGGAAACAGATAAAAGAAATCATTCATGAAGAAGAATCAGCAGAAAACTCCAGGCAACATGAAGAACCAGTCCAGAACAACCCCGCCAAGAGACCATGAGGTAGCTACTGCAGAGGATTCCACCTATAAAGAAATGTTAGGAATGACAGAAAGGAATTTAGAATACACATGATGAAAACAATGAAAGAAATGATGGAAACAATGAAGGAAACTGCTAACAAAGTGGAAAATAACCAAAAGGAAATCCAAAAACAGAATCAAATAAGAGATGAACGATATGGAGAATGTAAAAAGGATATAGCAGAGCTGAAGGAACTGAAACAGACAATTAGGGAACTTAAAGATGCAATGGAAAGTATCAGCAACAGGTTAGACCATCCAGAAGAAAGAATTTCAGAGGTAGAGGACAAAGTTCTTGAGATAACTCAGATAGTAAAAGAGGCAGAAAAGAAGAGAGACAAAGCAGAACGTTCACTGTCAGAATTATGGGACTTTATGAAGCATTCCAACATATAGGAATCCCAGAAGGGGAAGAAGAATGCCCCAGAGGAATGGAAGCCATACTAGAGAATATTAGAAAAGAAAATTTCCCAAATATCACCAAAGATTCTGACACACTGCTTTCAGAGGGCTATCGGACCCCAGGTCGCCTCAACTCTAACCGAGCTTCTCCAAGAAACATTGTGATGAACCTGTCCAAAGTCAAAACAAAAGAAAAGATTCTGCAAGCTGCCAGGAGTAAGCGCCAGTTGACCTACAGGGGCAAATCCATCAGAGTAACTGCAGACTTCTCTAATGAAACTTTCCAAGCAAGAAGACAATGGTCATCTACCTTTAATCTACTTAAACAGAACAATTTCCAGCCCAGAATTCTGTACCCTGCTAAACTAAGCTTAATAATTGATGGAGAAATCAAATCATTTATGGATATACAAACATTGAGGAAATTCACCACAACAAGACCAGCTCTACAGGAAATACTTCAACCTGTTCTGCACACTGACCACCACAATGGATCAGCAGCAAAGTAAGAACTCAGAAATTAAAGGACAGACCCTAACCTCCACACTGATGCAAAAGATAAAACTAAGCAATGGACTCTCACCAAATAAGATGAATAGAATACTACCACACTTATCAATTATCTCAATAAATGTTAATGGCTTGAATTCTCCACTGAAGAGACATAGACTGGCTGACTGGATTAAAAAACACAAGCCATCCATTTGCTGTCTGCAAGAAACACACCTGGCTTCAAAGACAAATTAAAGCTCTGAGTCAAGGGATGGAAGACAATTTTTCAGGCAAATGGCATTCGGAAGAAAAGAGGAGTTGCAATCTTATTTTCAGATTCATGTGGATTTAAAGCAAATAAAGTCAAAAAAGACAAAGATGGTCACTTTATATTGGTCAAGGGGAAAATACAACAAGAAGATGTTTCAATGCTAAACATTTATGCACCCAATTTAAATGCTCCCAGATTCTTGAAACAGACCTTACTCAGTCTGAGCAATATGATATCTGATAATACCATAATAACAGGAGACTTTAACACTCCTCTTACAGAGCTGGACAGATCCTCTAAACAGAAATTAAACAAAGATATAAGAGATTGAAATGAGACCCTAGAACAACTGTGCTTGATAGATGCATATAGAACACTCCATCCCAAAGATAAAGAATATAAATTCTTCTCATCACCCCATGGAACATTCTCCAAAATTGATCATATCCTGGGACACAAAACAAATATCAACAGAATCAAAAGAATTGAAATTTTACCTTGTATCTTCTCAGACCATAAGGCACTAAAGACGGAACTCAACTCTAACAAAAACGCTCCGCCCCACACAAAGGCATGGAAATTAAACAATCTTCTGTTGAACAACAGATGGGTGCAGGAAGAAATAAAACAGGAAATCATTAACTTCCTTGAGCAATTGCCACGGACCACCCTGTCGGTGGGCTCCAGTTCGAGGGAAAGCAGGGAGAAGGAACGAGGAAAGTTGAGAGGTCGGCGCAGGAATGACAGTCTGGCACACTACGGGTTAAAGTATGCAGCTGTAAATTTTACTGAGAGTATATGTTGGTATTTATACATTTTTTTTCCAAGGTTCAAACAATGCAATCTTCATTCTGCTTATGCTTGTAAATTATCTTTGTGTCTGCATATGTGGCTTATCATGCATTACATGTTTTCAAGGTTTTGCTCTCCGGAGGGAGGTGGTTTATCAGTAACACCTGCTTACTCCCTCTTCAGGAATGTCAAGGCTTACAATTTTTCTCAGTCCTGTAATTCTTTTCAGTTTCTTATGATCTTATTTTTAAAACAGCTGGACATATTCTTTTATGTATAATGCTTGACTACTTTTATATATATTTTCTATATATTTTTACTCTTATTAGTAACTATACTTTGATTTATAATTGATTGTTTGTTAAACATTAAACTACTCTATTGATTTGTATTACATATGAAAATTAGTGAAGCAAGATGTTTGAACAAATCCTTATTGTGGGAGGTCATGTCTTGTAAAAGTTCTGTTTATGCATTCATTCTGTTTTTTCTGTCCTCACTGATATTTGTGGTGGGAAAAACCTCTTTGTGTGTTCATTAGTAGTGCCACTGAGTCTAGCAAGCTCATGAGGTGGTGTTATATTTGGATCAACAGTGTATTGTGTTCATTCTTAAGAAAGTACATATTGATAGTTTATCAGAACAAACAGACTTCTGGTACAGAATGACAAACACATGAATAGATGCCACAATCTTTAAACTTAAGCGGGTAACTGAGCATGCTAGGCAACATTTCTGATGCTGTGCATACTGGGAGCGCTGGGGGCTAAGCTCCGTGGAGCACAATCCACCTTCCCGTCGTTCTAGAACGCGGACAGCGCCGCCTCACTACGGCTATGGTGCCGTGGGTGCGGCAAGCAATGAAGGCACAAGCTACCAAAACCTGTGGGATACTGCTAAAGCAGTTTTGAGAGGAAAATTCATCGCTTTAGATGCCTACATTCGAAAAACAGAAAGAGCACGTATCAACAATCTCACAAGCCATCTTATGGAATTGGAAACAGAAGAACAATCTAAGCCTAAACTCAGTAGAAGAAAAGAAATATCCAAAATCAAATCACAGATCAATGAAATTGAAAACAAAAGAATCATTCAGAAAATTAATGAAACAAGGAGTTGGTTTTTAAAAATAAATAAATAAAATAGATAAACCATTGGCCAGACTAATGAGAAATAGAAAAGTAAAATCTCTAGTAACCTCAATCAGAAATGATAAAGGGGAAATAACAACTGATCCCACAGAGATAAAGGAGATCATCTCTGAATACTACCAGAAACTCTATGCCCAGAAATTTGACAATGTGAAGGAAATGCATCAATATTTGGAATCACACCCTCTCCCTAGACTTAGCCAGGAAGAAATAGAGCTCCTGAACAGACCAATTTCAAGCACTGAGATCAAAGAAACAATAAAAAATCTTCCAACCAAAAAATGCTGGTCCATATGGCTTCACAACAGAATTCTACCAAACTTTCAAGGAAGAGCTTATTCCTGTACTGCAGAAATTATTCCAAAAAATTGAGGAAGAAGGAATCCTCCCCAACACATTCTATGAAGCAAACATCACCCTGATACCAAAACCAGGAAAAGACCCAAACAAAAAGGAGAATTTCAGACCAATCTCACTCATGAATATAGATGCAAAAATTCTCAACAAAATCCTAGCCAATAGATTACAGCTTATCATCAAAAAAGTCATTCATCATGATCAAGTAGGCTTCATCCCAGGGATGCAAGGCTGGTTTAACATACGCAAGTCTATAAACGTTATCCACCATATTAACAGAGGCAAAAATAAAGATCACATGATCCTCTCAATAGATGCAGAAAAAGCATTTGATAAAATCCAGCATCCTTTTCTAATTAGAACACTGAAGAGTATAGGCATAGGTGGCACCTTTCTAAAACTGATTGAAGCTATCTATGACAAACCCACAGCCAATATTTTACTGAATGGAGTAAAACTGAAAGCTTTTCCTCTTAGAACTGGAACCAGACAAGGTTGTCCTCTGTCACCCTTACTATTCAACATAGTGCTGGAAGTTCTAGCCAATACAATTCGGCAAGACAAGGAAATAAAGGGAATCCAAATGGGAGCAGAGGAGGTCAAACTCTCCCTCTTTGCTGATGACATGATCTTATACTTAGAGAACCCCAAAGACTCAACCACAAGACTCCTAGAAGTCATCAAAAAATACAGTAATGTTTCAGGATATAATATCAATGTCTGCAAGTCAGTAGCCTTTGTATACACCAATAACAGTCAAGATGAGAAGCTAATTAAGGACACAACTTCCTTCACCATAGATTCAAAGAAAATGAAATACCTAGGAATATACCTAACAAAGGAGGTGAAGGACCTCTATAAAGAAAATTATGAAATCCTGAGAAAGGAAATAGCAGAGGATATTAACAAACGGAAGAACATACCATGCTCATGGATTGGAAGAATCAACATTGTTAAAATGTCTATACTTCCCAAAGCAATCTACCTATTCAATGCCATTCCTATCAAAATACCAACATCATACTTTCAAGATTTGGAGAAAATGATTCTGCGTTTTGTATGGAACCGGAAAAAACCTCGTATAGCTAAGGCAGTTCTTAGTAATAAAAATAAAGCTGGGGGCATCAGCATACCAGATTTTAGTCTGTACTACAAAGCCATAGTGGTCAAGACAGCATGGTACTGGCACAAAAACAGAGACATAGACACTTGGAATCGAATTGAAAACCAAGAAATGAAACTAACATCTTACAACCACCTAATCTTCGATAAACCAAACAAGAACATACCTTGGGGGAAAGACTCCCTATTCAATAAATGCTGTTAGGAGAACTGGATGTCTACATGTAAAAGACTGAAACTGGACCCACACCTTTCCCCACTCACAAAAATTGATTCAAAATGGATAAAGGACTTAAATTTAAGGTATGAAACAATAAAAATCCTCAAAGAAAGCATAGGAAAAACACTGGAAGATATTGGCCTGGGGAAAGACTTCATGAAGAAGACTGCTATGGCAATTGCAACAATAACAAAAATAAACAAATGGGACTTCATTAAACTGAAAAGCTTCTGTACAGCTAAGGAGACAACAATCAAAGCAAAGAGACAACCTACACAATGGGAAAGGATATTTGCATATTTTCCATCAGACAAAAGCTTGATAACCAGGATCTATAGAGAACTCAAATTAATCCACATGAAAAAAGCCAACAATCCCATATATCAATGGGCAAGAGACATGAATAGAACCTTCTCTAAAGATGACAGACGAATGGCTAACAAACACAAGAAAAAATGTTCATCATCTCTTTATATTAGAGAAATGCAAATCAAAACAACCCTGAGATATCATCTAACCCCAGTGAGAATGGCCCACATCACAAAATCTCAAAACTGCAGATGCTGACGTGGATGTGAAGAGAAGGGAACACTTTTACACTGCTGGTGGGACTGCAAACTAATACAACCTTTCTGGAAGGAAGTATGGAGAAACCTCAAAGCACTCAAGCTAGACCTCCCATTTGATCCTGCAATCCCATTACTGGGCATCTACCCAGAAGGAAAAAAATCCTTTTATCATAAGGACACTTGTACTAGACTGTTTATTGCAGCTCAATTTACAATCGCCAAAATGTGGAAACAGCCTAAATGCCCACCAACCCAGGAATGGATTAACAAGCTGTGGTATATGTATACCATGGAATACTATTCAGCTATTAAAAAAATGGAAACTTTACATCCTTCGTATTAACCTGGATGGACGTGGAAGACATTATTCTTAGTAAAGCATCACAAGAATGGAGAAGCATGAATCCTATGTACTCAATTTTGATATGAGGACAATTAATGACAATTAAGGTTATGGGGGAGGAAAAGCAGAAAGAAGGATGGAGGGAGGGGGGTGGGGCCTTGGTGTGTGTCACACTTTTGGGGGGCAAGACATGATTGCAAGAGGGACTTTACCTAACAATTGCAATCAGTGTAACCTGGCTTATTGTACCCTCAATGAATCCCCAACAATAAAAAAAAAAAAAAAGAATGAGTTCCATCTTTGGAGATTCTGACATTTTACTGTATATACATATGCATACGTAATTAAATATCTTTACTCACAATTATTAATACATCTTCATTTGTAATAGAAAATAAGAAATCACACTTCACAGGAGCTGTCTGAGCATTCAAGTGATAACTTCCAGTTGGAGGGTCTCTCCTGCTACCTGTTGAGTAATTATAACAGTAATTGTTTATAGCACGGTAAGCACATGATACATATTTCACTATCAAAAGTGTTCTTAGGGGCATAATTACCACTCTATGGAAAATTACCAATTTATCTGAGTGATACAAACCTCTACACTTTATCGATGTTATACTTTATGAAAAAATATATATCCAATTTAAACATTTGCAAGATTCATCAGATTTGTTAATGTATTCAATGAAACCAAGTAAATCATTACATGATGCTCAAAAAATGTGACTCTATGATTAATGTCCCACAATGACAATTAAAATGACATAAATCAATTAGATCTAAACTATGCCAAACCCAGCAACATAAGATAAAAACAACTACTAGTACAGCAGGTGAGTTTCAAACTTTAATCCAGACCCCACTGAAACAGAACACAGTCCATGTGGAAATGTTTCTATTTGACTCTCTTTATAGCTATAACTTTTTCCTCAGTAACCAATAGCTTTTTTAAAATTATTGAGCATTTAAATTAATGATGCTGTGAAAATCTGAAATCCTAATATGCATCTGATCAGCTGCTCAGATAGTTTTCTACCTTTTCCAAGTTAATTTCTTCATCATAAGGTAAAAATGCTACTTCTAAAACCTGTGTATGTTTGAACAGGATAAATAAAAGCAATAATCGGAGAAGATGAATTGCCTCCTCTCCTCCCCTCTCTGGTTTTGTTTTGCTCTCTAGTTTTGCAAAGGTGGCCTGGAATGCCTGCCTTAGTGTAGCTTGTGAGAGCTCAGATTCCAAATTCCAATTTAGAAGTTCAGCCTCAGAATCCATATATACCAAATGTGTGTCCACGGATACATTACTCAACCTCATCTGTGTACTGAGAATTATAACACCTAATATGTCATTTTAAGGATAAAATAGAATAATGTAAGTAAGGCTCTCAGAAAATTTTCTGGCAAATAATAAGCACCAAATAATTCAATATATTATCTACTATTATTTATCTCTCCATGTAATTTTAGTGTTGCATTTTTAAAATTAGTATTACATGAATTTCTCTACTCTCCTCTCTAATTATCCACAGAAGCATTCCCTATGGGATGGACGGATTTGTCATTATTGCCCACAATTCCCACTACTGTAAGGAAATTCATTGTTTCTCTCCATACCTCATTTCCTTCTTTGAAATTTATCAGTAAAACTAAACTTTCTCTGAGGGACCTGTTAGTAAATTAGTAAAAATACTGTGGTATGTTCAGTTTCATTCACTATATTCTAAAACCCACAAAGTGAGAAAATGTCCACATAATTAACACGCAGGCAGAAATAGATGTTGGCATTTTCCTTAAGGTTCTGTAAATCTTGACCCTCACAGGATTCATAACTACTATTTCCATGGACACCAAAATACTCTTCCTAATAAGTCATAAGTGCAAGTTTAGGAATTTAATGAGTAACTTGACTTCCCAGAACACAAGTTCCCACATTTCATTTTGTAATACGGAGCTATTAATTTACATATCAAAACATTACTTGGCCACATGCATGAAAGAACAGAAACAAGAGAATGGAACAAATCCTTGTACACTGATATTCATAGCAGCCTTATTCACAGTAGCCAAAAGTCAGAAACAATTCAAATATCCATCAACTAATGGATTGATATACAAATTGTGGTAATATGGTATATTATTCAGCCTTAAAAATGAATGAAATTTGTATACATGCTACAACACGGATGAACCTTGAAAACATGCTATGTTGTGAAAGAAACCACAAAAGAATAAATACGTTATGATCTCACATTTATGAGGCACTTGGAATAGTCATATTCATAGAGAGAGAAATTACAACAACCGTTACCAGAAGCTCCAGGGGAAGGAGGAATGGTGAGTTATTGTTTAATGAGCTCACATTTTCAGTGTGAAATAATGAGAAAGTTTTGGAGATGGATACTGATGATGGTTGCACAATGATGTTTTATGCATATTTTACAACAATTTAAAAAAAAAACAATAAAACATCTACATACAACCAGAACATCTAAAAATATTGTATAGAAGGAAGCAATTTATAAAGAGCTATAGGAATCCTTACTATTATCTCTACTGTATTAAGATATAAAATAAGTAATTGTTAGAGTCTCTAATTTATATAAAGCGCTACAAAATAAATTATTGTGAAGACCATATATGTCATGGTATATAGTTATGCTGTGTTATGCATTTTCTCTATTTCAGTTTGAACTTAAACAATTCTAATTAAAAAAATTGGAAAGATTATCTCCATTGTACTTACTCTTTTAATATTCTATAAAATGAAGGAAATGCATGAACTATCTTATTCTTAGAAGTTCTGGCAAAAAACATTTGAGATCAAATGATAAAACCTTTTTCTTAAGAAATAAAATTTTGAAAATACGTTATCTGGGTTTTCTATTTCCTCTTCCATCACTCGCTCCAAATCTAGGCTTCTGCAATTTTATCTCTGGTCCAAGAAGACAAGTCAGGATTGCCATCATATCAACCCAGGTATGGCTGCAAGGAAGCAAAGACGGTCTGCTGAGTCACCGAAGCTGTAAGTGCTTTGTCACAAGGGATCTATCTCTTTTTGCCTGCACAAAACACGAACATACTCTGCATCTTTCATAAATATTTCACACTTTGGATTATTGAATTATCCAGAGTTGGCTTCAACGATAAAAAGTTGACATGACTGATGAATCATCAAATGTTAAAGCTATCCCTGAGGACACCTATCAAGAATTAAACAAATTTTAAAACTCACTATTATTTTTACTGATCTAATTAATTGAATGAAACTTTTATAGTCAGTAATGCACAGAGCTAGATAATCTAAAAACAATGTAAGCATTCCAAATAGTATATGAAATCAGCACATTGTACCCCATAAATGCATTAATGTATACATGATCTACCTCTTTATGATTTAATTTAAAAAAGGAAAAGAAGAAAAACAATGACCTGTTTTGGATATTTTTAAAGCATTCACATGACTGCTTTAATATGGGTCAGGTCCAGTAAGGTAATGGCTTTTATTTTACCTCTTGATGGTAACAATCACACCCAAGGATAAAACCTCTTCCATGTAAGGGACGATATGACTGAGCACTTGACAATGAACAACAAAATGTTACCTGAGTTGTTCTAGCTCTTTATCTTCAAGGCTGCTTGCAAATTAAATCCACTAAGGAATCATACCCCAGAGAACTGCACCTTCCACACGATCCTTCCAGTGCATTCCATATTTCTAGACTCTCCTCCTGGACAGCAACTTTAAGATAATTAAGTGAAAAAAAAGAAATCTAACAGCAAAGATCAAGTCATTTATTAAAAGCAACGACATAGGTTGCACAAACAAGAATGCTTTCTTTTTAGTTAGTCAGTATATATTGGAAATTCTCAAATCCAAGGAAGACACTGGAATAAGAAGAAAAGCTTAAGCTTTTGTGTATGACAAACCTACTTAATGGGAATTGCACATGATCATTACTAAACAACTCACTGAAATTTTCAATCCAATTCAGATTAGATAATATCCACATGCCGGGAGACACCTGTGGCTCAGTGAGCAGGGCACCAGCCCCATATGCTGAGGGTGGCGGGTTGAAACCCAGCCCCGGCCAAACTGCAACAAAAAAATAGCTGGGCGTTGTGGCGGGCGCCTGTAGTCCCAGCTACTTGGGAGGCTGAGGCAGAAGAATCGCCTAAGCCCAGGAGTTGGAGGTTGCTGTGAGCTGTGTGACGCCACAGCACTCTACCGAGGGCAATAAAGTGAAGCTCTGTCTCTACAAAAAAAATAAATAAAATAAATAAAAAAAATCCACATGTCAAATACAACTCAGAAGCTTTGTCCAGAAGAAAAAAATCCTTCTTAAAAATAAATAAAGAAGGCTGGGTGTGGGGGCTCACACCTTTAATCCTAGCATTATGGGAGGCCAAGACAGGTGGATTGCTTGAGCTCATGAGTTCAAGACCAGCCTGAGCAAGAACAAGACCCCATCTCTACTGAGCAAAAAAAAAATAGAAAAACTGAGGCAAGAGGATGACTTGAGCCCAAGAATTTGAAGTTGCTGTGAATATAACACCACAGCACTCTAGACAGGGCACCAAAGTGAGACTCTGTCTCAAAAAAATAAGCTAAATAAATAGAATCTATAATTTACAAGATATTCTTGCAAAATAGTATAAGAAGAAAGGAAAATTAAATCTAGAAATGTTGACACTTGATACTCAGGTGTCTTTTATATAATACTTTTATATAATAATGCCAGCTCCTTAAATCTAAATATCTCTATAGATCTCCTCCAAACCATACAACACATACAACACAAGTTCATAATACCACACACAACTGAGATGTTCAACATAAAACTAGGACACTGAGAATACTTTGAACTTCAAATTACCTCCATATAGAGAAGTAAACATTGAATCCCATCATCTCTGCATCTGATGATTCAAGTTTGAGGAGAAAGTAAAGGAAGCCTGCAGAGACTGTGGAGCAGGGAAGAGAGATGGAGTACAGCCAGATTGACTCACCCATGAAATTGTAAGTCACTCTAGTTTTATAATCAGTAACGAACAAGGCCTGAGGTCTTGTAAATCAATATCAAGTACAGGGATCACGTGAAAATGTAGAGACTATAATGGCATCTTCAAAAGGCATTACTTCTGGGCCAGATGAGGATGCGTAATAAGGAAAGGCCCCCTTGGGAGAGTTGGCAGTGAAGGAAAAGATGGAAGAAAAGGAAATTAAGGTCCTGAGGAAAAAAGAAGAATGACAATATCTAAAGATACCCTGATCCTTCATTCCTCTTTCAAAAAGTGTTATTATGCTAAAAGAAAAGCAAAAGAGGGCATTTTTGAACCAGAAGTCTTGTAAGGCACCCAAAGCTTCAATCCCTCACTCTATCCATGTAGCAGATTCACTTCAGGGCTTCAAAAAGACAGAAGAAAAAAATGAACAGAAGACAAAAATTAGTGTGACTTCATACAAAACTACAATAAGGAGTAGGAAGAAGGTAAGAAGAAATCAGAAAATGAGAACAAGGATGACTCAACTCTTGAACCCTCAAAAACCAAGAACCAAAAAAAAAAAAAACTGTTACAAAAAGGTATAGGTTGGATGTTAAAACAAATAGTGTCTCATAGAGGCTTGTATGCAGGAATTATTGGTGTGTGCCCCAGGGAATATCCCTGTGCCCCAGGGAATATAACAAAAAATCGAAACTGGATTGGACAGAGAAAGACACTGACGTGAATGAAGTTGCATCAAAAAGGCCAGTATCATGGGCAATTTTGAGGTGGGGACAGCTTCACAGATGTCCAAATCAAGGCAAATAGTCTGGACTTCTTTACCCTTAATTGATTCAGTAATTTGAGGCAGGCAAAGATGAGCCATGATGTGGATGCCTGTCAGATATGCATAACTTTAATCTCATAATAAGGAAATTATCAAATACTTTTGAACAGATATTCTACAAAGCAACTAAAAGCTACTCCTCAAAATTTTAATGTAACAAAAAGCCAAAGAAGAACTAAAGAATTGTTCCAGGTCAAAATAAAGAGACATCACAATACATTCATGATCACAGATTTTTACCCTGGAACCCCCCACCAAAAAAGAAAAATTACACAGAAAACATTGATAGGATAAATGGTGCTGTTACAATATGGATGTACATTGGGTAAAAATGGTGTATAAGTATTACTTAATTTAATAAATCTTTATGTTCATACAGGAAAATGTCTTTGTTCTTATAGGATATACGTGTTGAAATATTTAGGCGTAAAGTCATATTGTCCAGTTTCCAGAAAATCTAAAACAATCTTGAGAATGAGCTTTCTAGTTTTTCTACTAGTGATTCTACTGAAAACCATCATAATTAGGACAATGTGATACTGACATAGATCAGACATTTGAATCAGTGGAAAAGAATGGAATCTAGAAACAAACCCTCGCATTTATTGTCAAATCATTTTTATAAGGTTGCCGAGACAAGCTTAAAACGAAAGTCTTTTTGACAGAATAATCAGATATCCCCATGTAAAGAGTGAAGCTGGATTCTTACCTCACAATAGACATGAAATTAACCCCAAATGAATCAAAGAGTAACAACTAAAAACATCAGATATATGGATAAAAAGAGAAAACTTAATGTCCTTGGATTAAGCAATGGTTTCTCAGATGTGACCAAAAGCATAAACAATAAAAAGAGAAGTAGATAAATACAACATTATCAGAATTAAAAATATTTTCACTTCAAAGGAAATCATAAAAAAATTAATACAACCTATGGAATGGGAGAAAATATTTGTAAACAACATGTATGATAATAGAGGTCCCACCACTCAAAACTTTTTAAAAAATAAAAAATGGACAAAGGATTTGCATATGCAAATGACTGGCAAGGATATGAAAAGAGGCTTAACATGATTATATTATGCAAATGCATACCGGCCCTTCCTAGAAACTTGTGTTTCTGAATTCAGTAAACAAAGAAATAAGTCAATAAATACAAACATAGATACTGCCAGTGAAGGGCTTGGTTACCCCATCCGATTATTCCATATTCTTTAAAACATTCTAACTGCACATTAATGATGAGGATTTTCCACACTGAGAAGAGTGAGGAAGGCTCAGTGCTAAGATCAACAACAGGGCTGGTTTGAGTCTGCAGTTTGCACCATTGCCCTATCTTTGGTTAATGCTCTTTAAGTTCCTAATAATTTTTGCACAGGAACCCCACATTTTCAATTTGTACTGCACCTGAAAATTATGTAGTCAACCTGATCATGTGACAGCTTCTAAAACAGACCTTACAGATAAACAGGGCCATGGTCTGGCAAAGAACAGGTCCCTAACAACATAAGTTGAGTTTTGAGTGAATAAACGGACGAATGATAGCATTCAATAGCATTTTACAATAATACAAACACTTGAACTTCACACTGAAGATTAAGAAGTTCTTATTCAAACTAGTAAATGAAGGCAGAAGAAGTGAAGGGAGACAAAGATAACAGAAGTCCCTTTATCTAGAGTAGGTAAGTCCACGGAGACAGAAAGATGGGGGATTTCCAGGGATTATGGGTGGGAGGCAGGGAATGGACAGTGACTGCTTACTGGGTATGGGGCTCCCTTTTAGGATTATGAAAATGTTTCTACTGAAAGACTAACTGTTCTTCACTTCCCTGCCTTTGCCATTGTGGTCCTGATCCCCTGAGGCGATGACTACGGTAATGGGTTTGGTCACATTTCAAAACTATGATTTCTACCTGGCATGGAATACATTTCTGAAAAAGCAATAGTTGTGTACATATGTATAAACATTAAATTCAGGCTTTACATTTAACTCCTCAGTAAGTTGACTAAGACCAAAAATGACGATTACTTAGTAGATGCTAACTATTAAATTGTATTCTCTTTTAAAAAATTGCAAGTCAAATAATATTGAATGAAGTATATCACTTCACACCCACTAAGATGTCTGAAATTTAAAAAGACAGATAATAGCACGTGTTGCTAAGGATGTGGAAGGACAGGGGTAATCATGTATTACAGGTGAGATTGTACAAAGTTGCAGTCACTTTGGAGAAGAGTTTCTCAGTTCTTCAAAAAGTTAAGCATAGACACAAAATTCACTTAAATTACAGAAACAAGTTCAAGGTATCTGTGGTACAACATGGTGACTATACTCAATAGCAACATATTGTATACTTGAAAACACTGAGAGAGTAGATTTTAAGCTCCCCACACACACAAAGTATAACTGTGTGGGGTGAGGCATGTTTAATTCACTTTATTTAGCCGTTCACAAGGTATAAATATATTAAAACATCAGAGACAGTGACTTGAGGAACAGGAGGAATCCTAAGAAAAAATGCGTCATGGAGCTACAGAAACTGCTTTGCTGATAAAATAATGAACATTAAAATTTAAACTCCACTCTTTTGGCCCCAGAAATTTGTTCTAAGTATTGGGCAAACTGCTGTCTCGTGAATATGAATGCTAATAAATTTCCAAAAGAGCTTGTATTGATTCTTCCAAAAGAATAAACCACTTTCTTCTAATTCCCACTTCAAAATGAGCTCAGTGCTTAGTTTTATTTTTACTTGCAATACAATACCTGTGCCTTTTATTCACCCTGCAGGATTTCTCTATAGCTTGGTTCTAATCTCAAAAGGTAATTTATTGCACCTTTCTGATGACTTTGCATACATTAAGAGAAGCATCCCTAGTGTATTCATTGAACTGACTACATTTATCCATCATTAGAATTTATTTTCAGTTGCTACCTTACAACAGGTAGTAACATGGTTAGTGCAAAAGACACTTTTATTCCATCTGTAGGTCACTTTTTACACCAGAGTTTTTCCATTGCATTTTTTATCTCTGAATTTCTCAAGGTATATATTAAAGGATTCAACATGGGAGTCATAACTGCATAAAATACAGTTATGAATTTATCAATAGGGAAGGTGGACACAGGTCTAATGTATATGAAAATACAGGGAACGAAGAAGCAGACAACCACGGTGATGTGGGAGCAGCAGGTAGACAGGGCTTTACGCCTCCCTTTCTGGCTGTAAGTCTTATGGGAGCTTAGGATGACTCCATAGGAGATGAGGAGAAGGATAAAGACCACCATGCAGATTGCTCCACCATTGGCAACCACAGTGAGACCTACAAGGTAGGTGTCTGTGCAGGCAAGTTCCAATAATGGGTACATGTCACAGCCAAAATGGTTGATGACATTGGGCCCACAGAAGGGGAGACTGTACACAAAGACAATTTGAACCCCAGAGTGCACAAAGCCTCCAGCCCAGGCCACCACCAACAGAAGGATGCAAACCCGCCTATTCATGATGGTCAAATAGTGCAGAGGCTTACAGATGGCCACGTAGCGATCATAGGCCATCACCACCAGAAGGAAGACCTCAGCTCCCCCAAATATGTGTTCTATAAAGAGCTGGCCCATGCAGGCTTGGAAGGAAATTGTCTTTTTATCACAGAGCATGTCAACAATCAATTTGGGTGAAATGGCAGAGGAATAAGCAGCGTCCATGAGTGACAGGGAGGCCAGGAAGAAGTACATCGGGGAGCCCAGGGAGGGGCTCCTGAGGATAGTCACCACGATGAGCAGGTTGCCCACCATCGTCACAGTGTATATGAGCAAAAACATTACAAATAATGCTTTTTGCCCATCAGGATCCTGAGTGAGTCCCAGGAGGACAAATTCCGTCACATTGTTTTTCTCTCCCATTTATTCCTCTGTAAGCTTTGTATCAGAGATGAGAGCTCCAGAAAACAGGACCTGAAATTATGAACAGGACTGTAAACATATCCACCAAGTCATGGAGAACAGCTTCATCCGATATACACAAAGTAAGCATCTATTGAGTTCTCTTCTCAAGCTCACAATAAACCTTTCTTTAACAATGCCCTTACTCCCAGATGATTTTCTTTGAACCCTGGATGTAAAAGTTTCTGTCTCTAAGTCTTAGTGGACATTCTATAGAGAAAGCTAATTAAAGAACCCAACCATCATTCATACATTTAGTAAGTCCTTATGTAAAGTGCATATCTTCCTGGCCCAGCTATCAGCTATGAAGAAAAGGGAAAGGGTCTGGCTCTCAGTAAACTTACTCTCTGGTGGTGACAACAAACTATAAGGAAATAAATTGGCATAAAGCAGCCCTTTGAATTTGTAGCAGTTGTAGTATCTTTACAATATGATCTGGGTTGCATCAAACATATAAACCTCTTCTGAAATAGCTCTCACAATACTGTGGTACTCCAGTGTGTGAGACAGGAGAAAACAGGCAATGAAAAGAGAGGTGAAGAACAGAAGGGCAGGATTACTTATGAGATGTCTAGGTACCGAAAGTGCTCCAAAATAGAATTTCGGTGTCCAGATACGAGAAAGAAGCATACTCAGGGGAGAATCCCAAGCTCAGTGTAAGAAGACATGGGTTTTAGTAAAGTTCTAAATATAATTACAAGTATGTCTCATTTTGTTCATTCCAAAATGATGGGATTGAACTCCAAGTGTTTTTCAACCTTTTTTATCTCACAACACATTTAAACCTATAGTTAAACTTCCCCAGCACACTTAAATTATGTTGATCAAAACAAAAAAAAAGAAAAGAAAAGAAAAAAAAGAATGTACGTACTTGAACTTCTTTCAAAAATAATTTAATTACTGATCTTTAAAATTGTTCTCCGCACATCTAAGATCCTCTCATGGCGCGCCACACTGACTGAAAAATCACTGAACTTGAAAATCTCAGAATCTTTTTCAGTCCAACTACCTTTGATACACTTCAGCACTATATAATTTTATTCTGCTGATTTTTATTATTTTTCATGTTTTTATGATTAAATAACAACATCCCAAATTATCACAGTTACTAGAATAATGCAAGCTGGTAGCAAAAAGGATATGATCATTACATTTAGCAAATATTGACTGTAAGTTTCTCATTCAGGGTGTACTTGTTCAAGATCTAAGGCATCCTTGAAGACAGAGCATAGGACACTGGAGAATATTGTGGGCTCTGGAGCCACACTGTCTCTGCTGCAATCCCAGCTTCACTATTTGCTATGTGACCTCGAGCCTCTTACTAAACCTCTATGCTTCAGTGTCATCATATTTAGAATCAGGATACCCATAGTATTTACCCCTGAGGGTTGTTGTTTATTACAACACATGCCTAGAACAGTGCCTGGCACCTGGTCAAAGCTCAACTAATGACAGCCGTTCTTAGTGTTCTTGAATGCTTCCCTGTGAACAGTGGATCAGAGAATCATCTGGATTTTGGTCAACTTAAAAAAAAGTATACACATAGTCTAAGATAAAATGAATAGTACACCTACGACTCAGTAACTACTGCTGGGAACACAATAAAATTACTTATCTTCATTATTACCTATCTAATAATATCTGAGTAGTTGAACTGGACTGGGATGAAGTTTAATGAGAAGCCTGCTGAAGAACAAAGTTGGACACATCACGAGAGGAAGAGCTACATAGCAGAAAATGAAAGAAAAGAAGTATCTTATCAGGAAACAGATATTATAGTTAATAAATTAACGTTCACAAGTAACAACAATATTAACGTACTAATTAAGTGAGTCTCGTATTCTTTTTAATTTTTTTTTTTTTTTTTTGTAGAGACAGAGTCTCACTGTACCGCCCTCGGTAGAGTGCCGTGGCGTCACACGGCTCACAGCAACCTCCAACTCTTGGGCTTATGCGATTCTCCTGCCTCAGCCTCCCGAGTAGCTGGGACTACAGGCGCCCGCCACAACGCCCGGCTATTTTTCTGTTGCGGTTTGGCCGGGGCTGGGTTTGAACCCACCACCCTCGGCATATGGGGCCGGCGCCCTACTCACTGAGCCACAGGCGCCGCCCCTCTTTTTAAAATTTTTTTCAGAAAGATTTCTTTTAGTGAGGAAGCATTAGGAGCCAAAACTCCTGAGGGTCCCTACAGTTACTCAGGAGGCTTCTTGGGGCATCCATAACCAATAAACACAGACCAGATCTTAGTAAAGAAAACTTTTAAAATTCAAAGGGAACAAACAATGATTTCTTAAAGCAGTGGTTCTCAACCTTCCTAATGCTGTAACCCTTTAATACAGTCCAAAGGAGTCACGACCCACAGGTTGAGAACCACTGCTAGATCTGATGGTTAAGGAAAAATTTAAATAATAAATAGTAATAGAACAAGTGTACATACAGACCTAACTTTCTAGTTATTCACATCTGAGGAAAATAAATAAACCTCAAATATACCCAAGATAATTGCATTTATATAGATTTGGCCGGGGGGGGGAGGTCATGTTCAGGAAGAGTTTGAGCTCTTTCTAGATACCAGCTGTAAAGACCTGTGATGCTGTACACATCTCACTCACCTAACTCGCATTTCTGTCATTGTTGAAGCTATAGACCTATGAAGCCATAAATATCGAAGAACATAGAGTATAAAGTCATCTATGGGGGAGTCTCTTTTTTCCCTTCATATTACTTTCTGCAGAGTATAGTGCCTTTTCTCACTATAATCATCAATAACAGATTTCACCAGAATAAATCATCGATTGGGCAATTTAACTATTTTCTTGCAAGTTATGGTACATAAATTATCCTGTCTAGTTAGTCATCAAAGATTGGATATTATGCTTTAAAGTAGCATTACAAGGCTTTCAATTTAATACCATATTAACTTTTCTAGAAGAAAAGTAATTTCACCTAGTTTCTTAAGAACATGACATTTTAAAAATTAAATGCCATAATAACAAAAATACCCTCTCCAATATTTCACAATTACGGTCTTATAAATCTTTCCACATGATAATAGACAAGGTAATGTCCAAGTGTTATTTTTTTGTGACATACTGTCTCTAACATGTTTGCTGGGATAATTGTTACATTCATACATAAAAGTCCATATCATGCTTCCAGAGCACAATATGCATTGTTCCTTTACAATCTAACATGTTTGGTATAATATGAAATTTTAAATTCTCTAATTCAAATATATCAAAAAATAATTATTCATATCCTTACTAACATATGGCATAAAATATAATATCCCCAAAACTGATATTATAAATCCACTGGTTTATTGAGTATGCATATAACATGCAACATTATTTCTCTTCTTGTTTGGAAAAATAGAAAATGAACACCTATGAGGCTGCATACTAAAACCAAATATACTTTGTATATGTGCTCATTAAGTTCTATTTTGCTACCTTAATTTTTCCAATTCAGATTTCTCCAGAGAAAACATATGATATTGAAGACATTATCTGTATCTCAACAAATCACAGAAATTTTCAATGAGCAACCCTTCTCCATCATTTCAGGAATTCACATCTTGGGCCTTGTCTTTGGTCCAAAAAGTCAATGCTTCTTTCACTGAAGGTAGTTGTACATACCTCATCCATCCACGTGAAATCATGGAGCACATGAAAATATGTGGATGATCACTAAATCTAGAAATAGATCCAAGTGGCTACAGTCCTTATATTTCCACACAGACTTCCTATTATCTCAGTCTTTCAGAGAGACATCAAAGAATCCAAAGAGCATGCCTGAAATATAAAGACATTTAAACATAATGCCAATATTTATTGTATAAAGGTAGTTGAATTTTCTCACCTGCTGGAAAAATTTCTCCATAGAAAAACAAAAATGCAGTGTTTGCAACACTATATCAAAACTGACCTTATTAGAAGAAATTAACATAGCCCATAATTTGGTGACACAAATAAACAGGAAATTTAACATTAAACTTAGTTACTTAAGGTTTTTTCTTCTCTGCCGATTAAGATGTAACAACCAAAAATTACAAAAAAAACCCCAAACAACAAAAATTACTTTACTATGGTTAAGGATTTATGATACCATTCATGTGCCTGGCTACTAAGTTCTGTATCTAACAAGGTAAAGGCTAGATTCTGCCTTCTTGGATAACCAAATGACGCACTTTCTTACCAGTAGTAGAACTGTCAGTTTTTCAGGCATTCAAATAGTACACCCAATAGACCACTGCTTTCCTAATTAAAAGCAGCTTCCTATATCTCCCCAATATTATTGCAGGAAATCAAGACTTTCCACAGATTTCCTCAAGCAATGATGAATATAAGAAGACAACATCACACCTAGAGGGCTAGGTATGGACTGAACAGATTTTCCAGCCAAAGAAGAAAGTTAAGTTTTCAGAAATCTCTTGGGTTCTGTTATCAGGAAAATAGATCTTCCATTTATTTGTACAGGCAGAATTTGTGAGTTTTTACATCATCACTATTTTAAATGAAAGAGAGTATAAAGTCATTACTGATGAGTTAATTAGCGTATTTGGAACAAATTCAGATCAAGTAATCTCTTTGAAAAGTTTACTTCCCTAGAACAATCTCTAGAGGAAAAAGACTTGGGTCTTGCCAAGAAAAAGCTAAATGCCAAGTTATGTACTTTAGTTACTTCTAAAGTAAATTAAACAATAAATTATGTTTTACATAATGAAATATTTTGGAGAGGCAATTAACATATACTTGATAAGGAGAAGGGAAATCAGCTCAGTTTCCCTACCCAGCCACATTCCCATAATGGAGGGCTGTGCTCTGACTCTGACAGTAAGAAAGTCTCTGCCCCAGGATCCCTAAAGCTCAGAGAATTCTAGAGATAAAATTAACATTCTAATTCTCTGAGAGACAGGTGATTACGGTTCTACAGTTTTACACTGGAGTAGAGGCTATTGATAAAGGCCTGAATGTGGATCACATGTAACCATAATTCCCATTTTCCCACTAATTCAATCCTTTAATTTTAGTCCAATATCAATTTCTGTTTCTACAAGAAACTTGTTATTTTCCTTCACAGAAACAGCACCTACAGGCTTACTGTGGTGTTTCCTTCACTGGGCTTGTCATTGGCTGCATTGATCATCTTGATCTCATGACACCTTTACTGAAAGATTGCATCTTCTGTATCAAAAGGACCTTAAATAGTCACATAAATACCTATCTGAAACAGTGAAAATCTTTCTCATATGATGGGATCCACTAACAATTGGCAGTTTTCAATTTACCTAATAAATAGATTGGATCAAGCAACTCAAATATCCTACATATTATTTCTAAGAAATAACCCATCTAAGCCCTGTGCCTCTCATATTGGCAACTGTTAAAACATAAGCAAATGTATGTTAATCCTGAAGAACCATCTGATGTGATCAAAGTTACTGTGGATTGAATTGTGACACCAAGAGGAAGAACTAATATGTGGATAAGGCGTCATTCTCTATGTTCCTTCCAGATGAATTCAAAGAACTACTACCATTTTCTGCTTACCTGAATGAGGCCTTGGTGTTTGCTAAATAACATGGTGCCTACCACAGCCCGGAATCTGAATTCATGTGGTCCAATAAAAAAAATAGATTGAAAGTATTAACTGATGTAGATATTGCCTGAAAATATTCCCATGGTTCACATTAATTCTTTATAATCCATATATATTGCCAAATTTGGAAAGTTCAAGATAGATACAGCAAAAAAAAAAATGGCCCCTTCTGTGCTAAATATCCAAATAAGAACAACCAGAAGTGCTAAAATATATATATAAAGTGCATGTGCTTGAAAGAATTTTAAAATCTAAAAAGGAAAAAATAAATAAATAAAATCTAACAAGGAATGAAAAATCTGTAGTATAAACATTTGGAAGGAAACCTAGGGAGCTAAACCTGCCTTTGGGGCCTTTTTCCACTAAAACTATGGGCTAATCCTGAAGGCCACAAATAAAATACAGAAAAGCTGTCCCCCCAAACACAGAGGGGGCCAAACAGCCAAAGAATGACACACAAATCTTGCTTTATGGATTACGTGAGTTTATTAGAGGTCACTGACACAGGGCGCTCTCTCCTGGGTGGCAGCTGGACCTACAGAGAGTGAACTCCTTCCTGCCTGCCTGTTTGTGGAGCCTTAAATCGTCTTTCTGGAAAGTGATGCAGAGCCCTGTCTATGCCACTGCAGGTTTACATGTAAAACGTCTACCCACAAGGACCTGCGTAAGAATGCCCTTCATTCTCTATATTTCTTTCTGCTACATTATTTTCATCAATATCCTAAAGAAGTCTGTACAAATTCTGTTAAATGTTAAAAGCCAGCTATGGAGAACCTTTATTTTTACTTCACAAGTGAAATTTAAGGTCCACAAAGAGCAATAGTCATTTTTAAACAGCCACGCTTTCATTTGAGAACATTTCAGGGCTTTTCTCTTAGACCAGTGGAGAACAACTGGAAGAATAGTCTTCAAAGGCGCTCAGACCCAGCTGGAATCACTTCATTTCTTGATTGTATTGAGGTTCTCTGGGATCTTTATTTCTCGAATACCAGCTGCCAGGTAGTAAAACAGGAAATCCTCTCTCAAAGAAAAGAGCATTGTAAAAAGTCTTGAATTGGCTTATAAAATTCTATATATAAACTCTGGCACTCCAATAAAAATAACAAAATATAGGAGAAGACAAGGCAAGAACAATAACAACTGATAATAGATGATTCAAATGATGAAAAACAAGCATTTGAAAATAATTAAAAACACAAGATAGATAACTAGATTTGAAAATTAAAATATATAAAAACTGAAATAAGAACTCAATAATTGGATTTAACAGCAGATTAGAAATAGAGAATTAGTAACTTGGAAGAAAGACTGAAAGGAAATATTCAGACCAATGAACAGACCACTGAAGTAAATACAGACAAAAAAGTAGAAAAGAGGTATACAGGATGCAGTGTAAAAATCAAATACATATTTAATTGCAATGTCAGATAGAAAAGAGAAAAGAAATTGGGTAGGCAAAATATTTGAAGAGATATAATTGAAGATTTTCTAAAACTGGTGAAAGATATTATCCTGTAAAATCATGGGTTGTTAAAGTTTCAAGAAAAATAAATTTTTTAAAGAGTTATTTGTTAAAAAGGATACAGAGAAAAGGTACAGCTTAGTAAAACCAAAAAACAGAGAACAAGTCTCAGGACATACTGCATTCAAGAGAGCAACAATAACACTGACAACCTTTTTCTTAAAATAAGTGGTGAAAAACAGAAGATAAAGGGAATACACCTTCACAGCACTAAATGAAAATGATTGTCAGCATAGAATTAAACAATCAATTTCAAAATTTTACACAAACAATGGCAAAATGCAAAGATTTTTCTGGCCAAATAAAAAAATACTTAGATAATTTTGAGACTAGCCAAACTATTTTATACCGAGCTGTAAGGCCTAATCTTCAGGAAGAAGGAAAAAGCTCTGAAAAGGAAAAACATGAAAATACAAGAAAGAATGAAAACTAATGGAAGAAGAAACATGGAAGAAAATCAAAATGAACAGGAACTATAGCAAACATTGATAAATACAAAACAAACAGAGAAATGGGGCTTTAAATCCAAATATGCGATTAATTTTATTTTTAAGAGTAAATGAGTTGACTTCCCCTGAACCCAAATTGAATTCAATAGGAAGAGACTTACAACACAAACATTGTAAATAAGAAGATACAAAAATGTAAAAATAGTGGAATAAATGGCATAAACCTGGACCAAAAGAATAGTTCCCATACTAATATCAGAGGGAAAAAAACTACAAGAAAAGAAACATTGCCAGAGATCAGGTTTTTGTAATAGCAGAAGGTCAGTAGCAGGAAGATTGGTATATACCCAGAGACACTGCCTCATCAGATTCTTAAAAAATAGATGGGCCTAAAAGGAAAAATAGACAAAGCAGCAATAATGTAGGAACATTTTAGTAAAACCCTCAATAAATGTGAGAATATGCACACAAAAGATTCATAGAATTATTTAAGACAATACCATTCACAAATTTCATCTACTGATAAAAGACAAGATATCATATTCAAAGGCTACAAAATACACATAATCTTTGAACATTTTTTCAAAGCTAATCATACACTGGTTCACAAAACAATTCTCAACAAATTCCCAAGACTTGTAATCATGAAATATGTTTCTGAACATAACAAATATAAGCTAGGAAATAAAAACCTAAAATTAGCCAGGTAATTTCAGTATGTTTGAAAATTAAGCAAATAATTTCTAAACAACTCATTGGTAAAATAAAAACAGAAGGTAGAAAATATTTTGAGATTAATGACAATGACAATATATACCAATGCTTGGAACAGTCAGGCAAAATCTTAATTCCATTTATTAGAATATAAGAAACATTGAAAAACTAATACATCAAATTTCCATTCCACAAAGTCATTTTACTGAGCATAATGTCCTCCAGGTCTGTCTATTTTCTTGCAAAGGATATGAAAACATCCCCATAAGCAACTAAAATTTTTTTATCAATTAAAATAAAATATAGGCATTATTAAAGTCCTTTAGGTTTATGCATGTGGTCATAAATGGCAGTATTTCTTCTTCATAAGTTTGAATAATATTCCTGTGTGATATATATACATACACACACAAAGGGTGCAAAGTTTCAGTTATGGAGGATGAATAAATTCCCGAAATAGGAAGTAGGGCCTGGTGAGCCCGCGGCCTGGTGACTGTACGACTCTGTTCTAACTACTCCGGGGAGGAGTCGGTGCGGTGAGTGCCCGCCCAGCCGGCTTGTTCGCGTCTTTCCCATTGGCCGAGGCAGGAGCAGGCGAGAGTCAGGACGGGAGTGGGGAGGTGGGGGGGGATGTCACCTCACCGCGAGGTTACTCTCGGTCACTGGCGAGCTGGGGTTACCGGGGCATGTAACAGAGAGGCGGGAATTCCTGCTGCCGCTTCGCGAGCGCCTCCTAACGGCTGTACTGAAGTTCTTAAGCTGTTGGACTCACCGCCTTAAGTCTAGAAGGGTCTGGAGAGAGCCTAATGCCCGAGGAACATTATTTGCTACTTATTTGATGGATCCCATATGTATGCAGCTTCCTATAACAAAATGTGACCTTCCCTTGAGAGGCAATGAAATAAAGATATGCCTGTTTAACACTTATCATTTTAATAAACAATTCAACTAATACTGTAGCTATTTAAATAATAGCAACCCATGAAGCGGGATTGCTGGAACATATGGCAGTTCCATTTTTCACTTTGATTTTTTAAGGGTCCTCCATAGTGTTTCAATAATGGCCTTACCAATTTACATTCCTTCCTGCAGGTACAAATGTTCCTTTTCTCCACAGTGAAAGGCAAATACTACAAGACCTCACTTACACGTGGAATCTAAATAAGCTGGACTCAGGGCAGTAGAAAATAAAATGGTCAGTACCATTAGCCTGGGGGTGGTGGGGTTGGACACAGTTGAGAGATTTGGACCAAATAATTCAAAATTTCAGCTAGACAGGAGAAATAAATTCAAGAGACCTATTGTACAACAGAGTGACTATAATTAATAACCGTGTGTTTTATTCTCAAAAATTGCTAAAAGAGTAGATTTTGAGTGTTCTCATCACACAAAAAATGGTGAGTATGTAAGGTAATGTATATACACATATATATTAAATAGCGTGATTTACCTATCTCTCTACGTGTATGTATTTTGGAAACAAAACGACGAACATATGTCTATATAATTTTGATTTGTCAATTTAAAAACTAACAAATATAAAAGATGAATTATTTTTTATTCATCAAATTAAATGACAGAATTATAAAAATGGAAAATTACAAACTGAGAAAATACTCTGCAATACATAAAAACAATTTAGTGCATAGGAGTCCTACAGAACTCCAGTAAATTGGAAATAATAGAAAAGGCACAGCAGAAAATTGACAAAAGACATAAATACACATACATAGAAGACTGGGAAAAAATGGGGACTCAATAAACGTGTGAAAAATGCTGCACTTTAGTAGCAATAAAATATGCATATTAGGCTCAGCGCCTATAGCACAGTGGTTATGGTGCCAGCCACATGCACCGAGGGTGGGGGCCAGCTAAACAACAATGACAACTGCAACAACAAAAATGCACATTAAAACTCCAATGAATTCTGAATCATAAAGTCATTACACTAGCAAAAATATCAAACATCTCACAATATCTGGTATTGGTAAGGTTATAGAGCAATGGAACTATTCTTTCCTGCTGGTAGGTATGTTACTTTTAACACAGCATTAGGGAAAACTGAAATCATCTATAAAAGTGAATATAAAAGCTTTCCACTTAACACAAAGAATTGCTTTCAGGATGTCCACAGCAGGACTCCGTGCCAAAAGAAAAGAACTAAAACAATCCACCAAATGTTCTCTGACTAAATGGTTACATCATCTGTGGTACATTCACCCAGGGAAGAACACACATGTAAGATCATGGGGGAAATGACGAGTGTGACTAAACCAACATGCAGCATTTTATCAAATTTTACATAATTAACATGGTGCACAAAATAAAATTCAGAAAACTATGCACCATATAAAATGATTTTAATAAAAGTAAGGAATAAGAAAATCTAAATGATGTATTTTAAAGATGAGTTTAACGTTGGGATGGATTCCCCGAAGGGGAAGACAATGAAACAGCAGCAGGAAAGTACACACAGGTAGTTTCAGTAACACTGATCATTTTATAGGTAAAAGGTTAAAAAATTCACAAATAAATTGAATATATGATTGAGTAGGCATAAAATAATGTAATGTTAACACAGAATGATTTCTAAAATACTTTTTTCACTGATACATGTAAACTTGATGTACATTAGATCTCTACTTTCATTCACTGTCACCTCTGCATCTCCTTCTCTGTATACTCTAATACATGAGGACTGCAGCCAACCAGACTGAACCGTAGTTGGGATTTGTGCTACCTGATTATATTTTAGCTGCTCTTTCACAAAATCCAAAACTCAAGTATCTATGTTAGGTGATGGATATGTTCATTTGCTTTACTATAGTAACATTTTTACTACCTATGTGTACCCCGTAACATAATTTTGTGTATCTTAAATATACACAATTACAGTCATTTTATAAATGTGAATGTAACCATCGTTTCTCAGTCTTTTGGCTAAGATCAAGTGTGAATTGTGAATGTAATCAAGCATAGACAATGCTGCATGTTACACTGAAAGCCATTCTATAGTGTTCTACATTTGTGATAGTTCAATATGGACGCTATTTGAGAAAAACTTATTTTTTTATAAAATTGAAAAGCAAAATTGTATTTACAACACAACATATTATTTATAAATCTGTAAATAAAGTACTTAAATTGAATATCACATTTGGGGAATGTATTGCTTCTGCAAAACAACACATTTCTTTACCCAGAACTACAGATTCATGAACACGAAGTAAGAAGCATTACATGTTCTTCAAAGAATGGCAAAAGTGCACATAACTACTAAAGTAAATCACAAAAAATATAAGAAAGAGAAGTATCTACTTCATAATCAACACCTACAATCTTTTTTCTTCATCATCAACATTTCATACAACAAAATACCTGTAACTAACAACAATGTCATCTGCCAGTCAACATCCTGAACTGGAAATGCGTAACATTGAACTGAGGAACAGAGGTCATCTTAAGACACAATGCATAGTGGAACTACAGAAAGCTGCTTTGCTGATAGAATAGTGAGCATCAAAACTTAAACTCCACAATTTTTGCCCTTGTAATTAGTTCTAAGTATTGAACAAATTGCTTTTATGAATGTGAGTGATAGTAAATTTAAAGAAAAAACCTTGTTTTCCCCTTTGAAAAGGATAAATCACTGATTTCTAAGTCTTTTTTCAATATACACTAAGAAAAATACAGTTGCAAGATGAGCGTAGTTCATTTTTACTTGTGATACCATATCTGTGCCTTTCATTCAGCATGCACAACTTCTATATAAAGTGAATCTTAGTAAATATTCACTCAAAAGAGGAGCGATTCATTTCAGGAAAATCAGAAAGAATTGTAGTCTATAAAAAGCATAAATTTTTTGTTAAAAATAATTGATTAACTTTTTGTAACACAGGGTTTACCAAACTTATTTAACCAACAGTGCTCTGTTATAGAATACTAGGATGTACAAAATGGCTTGTTTTGTCTGTAAAATAATTTTTGTGTTTTTGAATAATTTCAGATTTACAAAGCATAATCACAAAGTATGACTTGCAAAAACCCTGAAGCAAAAACAGTGCTCATTTCCATTCACAGATGGAGGAACTAACATAAACTTGTGTAACGTCTTTACTGAATCCACAAAGCAGGTGTGGAAAACAGAATGATACACTCCTGATTCCTAACACCCTGATGATACATTGCTAACATATACTTTACTTCTCTTAGGTAATTTTTATTATTTTATAGTTATACATTTCACTATAATATATTTTAATTCCTATTTAAAAGGTCTAATAAGTCTACAATCATGCCTTGCAGGACTAAAAGACTAAAAGTCATGTTAGAACTTTTTCATACAAGAATTGAAATAGAACCCTAAGATAAATGAGCTTAAAAAAGAAAGACAAGTGATTCCACTATTCAGATGACTTTGTATAAGTGAAGAAAAGCATCCCCAAGAAGGCACTGAATTGACTAATGACGCCATCATTAGAATTTACCATCTATGTGTTGCCTTCAGCTGGTAACAAATGTAGTCAGCAGGAAGGACATTCTTATTCCATCTATGGCTCACTTTTTACACCAGAGTTTTTCCATAGCATTTTTCATCTCTGAATTTCTCAAGGTATAGATGAAAGGATTCAACATGGGAGTGATAACTGTATAAAATACAGTTATGAATTTATCAATAGGGAAGGTGGACACAGGTCTAACATATATGAAAATACAGGGAACAAAGAAGGAGACAACCACGGTGATGTGGGAGATGCAGGTAGACAGGGCTTTACGCCTCCCTTCTTGACTATAAGTTTTAAGAGATCTTAGGATGACTCCATAGGAAATGAGTAGAAGGATAAAGACAACCATACAGCTAGCTCCACCATTGGCAACCACGGTGAGACCAATAAAGTAGGTGTCTGTGCATGCAAGTTCCAATAATGGGTACATGTCACAGAAGAAGTGGTTGATGACATTGGGGCCACAGAAAGGAAGATTGTACACAAAGACAATTTGAACAACAGAGTGTACAAAACCTCCAGCCCAGGCCACCACCAACAGAAGGATGCACACCTGTCTTTTCATGATGGTCAAATAGTGCAGAGGCTTACAGATGGCCACATAGCGATCATAGGCCATCACCACCAGAAGAAAGACTTCAGCTCCACCAAATATGTGTTCTATAAAGAGCTGGCCCATGCAGGCTGGAAAAGAAATCATCTTTTTATCACAAAGTAAGTCTACAATCAATTTAGGTGAAGTGGCAGTGGAATAAACAACATCAATGAGTGACAGAGAGGCCAGGAAGAAGTACATTGGGGAGCCCAAGGAGGGGCTCCTGATAATAGTCAGCACGATGAGCAGGTTGCCCACCATTGTCACAGCATATGTGACCAAAAACATTACCAATAATGCTTTTTTCCCATCAGGATCTTGAGTAAGTCCCAGGAGAACAAATTCGGTGACATTGTTACTCTCTCCCATTTATTCTTCTGTAACGTATGTGTCAGAGCTGAGAGCTCAGGGGAACAGGACCTGGAATGAAATTGTGAACAGGGCTGTGAACACATCCACAGTGTCTTGGAGAACATCTTTTTCACATCTTCAACAATGGTTTACCCACAATATACATATTGTATGTCCAAGTGAGTCCTCACAATAGACCTTTCTTCACAATAACATTTCTCCTCTGATTATTGTCTGTGGGGCCTGCATGTGTAAGGTTCTATCTGGAAGTCTTAGGGGATATTATATAGAGAAGAATAGTTAAAGAACCCAATTATCACTCATACATTATATAACAGTTTTTTAAGTATGTCACCTCTTTGGCATATTTACAAATAACAGGTACAATGCACTGGTATGTGGCACACTTAATAGGTAGAGGGACTCAACTACAAGAGTTGGAACAAAGAAGGAGATGACCACGGTGATGTGGGAGATGCAGGTAGACAGGGCCTTTACACCCATTACCTTGTCTATGATCTTAGGTGTTAAAGTGTCCTTTTGGTATAGGACCAAAAGAAATAGAAGAGTAAAAAACAAGAAGGGAGAAAAGATAGAAAAATAGATAAGAAAAAGGAAATTGGGTAAAGGAAAGATTGACAAAAAGAAGAGAGGAACAGAAAGAGAGAGACAAGAGTAATAGTGGTGTTCAGCAGGGTGCTTTGATCGGCACCCATGTTCCCAGCCTCTGGAGGACTGGGTTGGGTAGGTCCCTTGAGGTCAGGAGTTTCTTACTAGCCTGAGCAGAAATAAGACCCCACCTCTACCAAATAGAGAAGGAAAACAAAAACAAAAAAAGGAGCATTTTGCCATTAGCATGCTTCCAATAGCCAAAAGTAGAAGAACCCCTACACCAGGGGATCAAAGAGTATTAAGCCAGACCCATGCTGTTGCAGCCCAGCCCTGGTCTCAGAGTGAGGCTCTGTCCTCTATATGGAATACATATTGACAAAGAATAAAACAGATTAGAAAAAATAGCTATAACAAAAGTATATAAGGAGAATGGAAAATGAAATTATGTGAGTTGTAAAAACCAGGGTGGTATATTTTAGCTGTTATTTGAGAAATTTATGTTGGAAAGATAAGAAAAGTAAAAAAATATTTACACTGAACCTCAGAGTCAAAGCATTCTATAATAGAGATACTCTTATTTGACAATGTGAATGTTATTTTCTTTGCATTACTATTATTATTATTATTGTTTAATACTTCATTGAAGCAATCGTCTGATTTCTTTTCCGAATGTATTTGTCTTTGTTCATTCTTTGCGAAGTTTGTGTTTCTGGTCCCTATCTTAAACATTGATATTGTTGTTAAATTTTAAGAATTTTTAATTCTGTGAAGGCAAAAAGTGGAAGCCTAATGAACACATGTATATGTGAAAATAAAAAAAAAATCTTTACAAAATGAGAGAGACAAGGAGATAAATGAAAAGGAAAGAAAGAATAAAAGCAGTAGAAAAACCATAGTAAAAATGGTGCCCTTGTTATTGAAGAAAGTAAAAATAAAAGAATAAAAATACTATAAACAAAATAAAACAAACAAAAAACCTTAAACAGTAAAATTGGGGAATTAAAAAATTATAACAGGGGCAGAAAAACTAGCAAAAATGGATCCCTTATTATTGATGAAGGAAACAATGAAAAATTACTAGTACAAAGAAAGAAAAAGAAAGAAAGAAATTTAAGGGGAAAATGTTGAAAAAAATTTAGGAGGAAAAAATATGTATAATATTTAGCCATACCTGTCCTGGACAACAGGTAATGTTTGGGTTATGAGATGTTAATCACGATGCTCAGACAGCTGTATAAGTTGGAGGCTGGAAGCCTCTGTCTTGCTGAGTAGACCTGGTCCCAGCTTCCTGACTTTTTTGCCCTCAATCCCTCCAGAGTTGGAAACCTGTAATTTTCATCAGCCTGCTTAATAGACGCACTTCAACCTTTCCAAATCATGTCCCTTGGCCATGCAGTGGCTTTCGCAGGAAAGCATGTATTCCTTATATCTCCCCACAGGGTGGCCGCCAAGCTTATCAGGCATGCCAGAATCAGCCTCGCACTAGGACTCCAAGGGTTGATTCTGCAAGGCAGCTCTCCCACAGTGACTTCACCCCACTATAGCTGAACAATGAGAGCTCTACTCCTCCCAGAGGCTCAGTCCCAGTCCCTGGGTGCTGTTCAATATCACTTGCTCATTCACCCAAGCTCTCCCTAGGTAACTCAACCAAGTGCCCAGGTCCAAAAAATAAATAAATAAAACAACCTGCAGGACAGGCCCTCTCTATCTGAAAACTGCCACACTGGCTGGCCTCTGCTGGTACACAGGTACTCACCATCTGTGGCTGTTCTCCACTGCTCCCAACCTCTATTTAGGCTTCTGGAGTCTCCTGCTGCCTCCCTATGTCCCCAAAGTGATGTTTCTGGACAAGGCCCACCAGCCACAGATTGGCTTTTCTCTCACCATGAGCAGCTGAAATAAGTTGTCTCTAGTCCACCATCATGCCCCACAAACTTTTATGTATAAGATTTGGTACTCAAAAATAATACAATATGGGAAAACACAAAGGACAATAAAAATATATTTCATTTCTTTATTTTGTTCTGTTTTTGGATTTCCTTTTGGTTAGTTTACACTTTTTCAAAAATTTCCTTCATTGTTTTTACCATACATATTTTAAATTCCCTTTCTGTCATTTCTAACATTTCTTTGAAGGTGGAATCCTCTGCAGTAGCTATGTCATGATTCCTTGGGTGAGTTATGGTCTGTTCTGGATTTTCATGTTACCAGAAAAACATAAAAAATTACCTTCATAAGATTTTTTTTAAATAGATAGACTTAAAAAGAGAAAAAAACAAACCAACAAAAATATTGAAAGATTTTAGCGAAACTCAGTAAATGCAAGAATATGCACACAAAAGATTCATAGTGTTATTTAACATTTCAACAACATGATTAACAGTTTTATCTCTTGATAAAAGAGAATAATGCATATACAACACCTGCAAAATACACATCCTTCTCAAGTGCACATGGAACATTTCCCAAAATTAATCATAAGCTGATTCATAAACAGTTCTCAACAAATTCCCAGATTTATAATCAGAAAGTATGTCTTTGAATATTAAGAATATAAGCTAGGAAATAAAAGCCTGTGGTTAGTCTGATAATTTTGGTATGTTTGAAAATTAAGCAAATAATTTCTAAACAACTCATTGGTAAAATAACAACAGAAGTTAGAAAACATTTTGAGATTAATGATAATGACTATATATCAATGCTTGGAACACTCAAGCCCAATCTTACTGATATTTATAAGAATTTTTTTTTTAAAAGACACTGAAAAAACAGTACACCATATGTCTGTTCAAGAAGTCATTTCACAGGAACAAAACAGAACTTCTGAAAAGGAAACTTTTTTGAAGGAACTACAGAACACAGTAGAAAGTCTTAAGAGCACACGAATCTCAGAACTTAAAGATAACCTTTGTGTTAAACAAGACAGTCAAAGAAAAGAGCACCATCTTACAAGGGCATATGTGAAACTTAGTAAATGTGGAATGTAAATGTCTTAGCACAATAACTAAGAAAATGCCAGGAAGGCTATGCTAACCAGTGTGATGAAAATGTGTCAAACGGTCTATGAAACTAGTGTATGGTGCCCCATAACTACATTAATGTACACAGCTATGATTTAACAAAAAAAAAAAATTAAAATTAAAAAAAAAAAAGGAAAGAACACAGGAATAAAAAGTATGAACAAAACCTACAAGAAAAGTGGGATTATGTAAAGAGACCAAACATAACAATCATAGGCATTCTGAAGGGCAAAGAAGGAAATACTCCAGGGTTAGGTAGTTTATTTGAGAGAATTTATTGAGGAACCTCTCCTGACCTTTCTAGAAATCTAGATATCCAAGTTCAAGAAGCACAAAAGACACCTGGGAGATTCATTGTGAAGAAGCAATAACCACAACACACAATCTTTAGTGGCCAGAGTAAACATGAAAGAGGCCATCTAATAAGCAGAAAGACAAAAACAACAGGAAAACAATCAAACAGATCAGACTGACTGCAGACTTCTCAACAAAAACCCTGCAAGCCAGAAGAGATGGGAAACCCACCTTCAACTTTTACAACTGAATAATGGCCATCCTAAAATCTTATATCCTGCAAAAGTTTCTATATGAAGAAAAAATAAAGACTGTTGCACACAAGCAAATGCTGATGGAATTGGTGAAGCCCAGACTTACCATGCAGGAAGTACTGAGACCTTCAAACATAAAATGAACAAAAATACAATGAACCTAAACATAACTACAGAACAAATGGGCCTAACAGATATTTATAGACCATTCTACTCAAAAATAATAATAAAAACAGCATGGTATTGGTGCATAAAATGGAAACATAGACATATGTAACAGAATAGAAAACCAAGAGAAGAAACCAGTTTCTACTTGCCATGTGATCATTGATAAACCAAACAAAAACTTTCCCTGGGGAAAATAACCCTTATTCAACAAACGGTTCTGGCAGAACTAGACAAGCACATGTGAAAGACTGAAACCCCACCCATACATATCACTACTTATAAAAATTGACTCCAGATAAATAAAAGATTTAAATCTAAGACACAAAATGATAAAATTCTTTGTAGAAAGCGTGGGAAAAACTCTTGTGGGCCTGGGGGAAGATGTTATGACAAAGACTTCAGGCACCATTTCAACAGCAACAGAAATTAACAAATGGACTTAATTAAGCTGAAATGCTTCTGCACAGCTAGAGACACAATAAATAAACAAAAAGATAACTTTAACTTTCAGAATGCGAAAAGATATATGCAGTTTATGAATCTCACAAAGGGTTGATAATGAGGATCTACAGCGAGCTCAAATTAAACAACAAAAAAAGACCAAACTACTTTACCTACTACTGGGCAGGATATATGAACAGAACCTTCTCTGAAGAAGACAGATGAATAGGTAACAAACATTTGAAAAAATGTTCCTCATCCCTGATCATCAGAGAAATCCAAATCACAACCACCCTGATATATCACCTAACCCCAGTAAGCTTAGCCCACATTACAAAGTCTCAAACCTGCAGATACTGTCATGGATGTGGAGAGAAAGGAACACTTTTACACTGTTGGTGGGACTGCAAACTAATACAACCTTTTTGGAAGGAAGTATGGAGACCCCTCAAAGAACTCAAATTAGACCTCCCATTTGATCCTGCAATCTCCTTACTAGGCATCAACCCATGAGGAAAAAAATCATATTATTATAAGGACATTTGCACCAGACTGTTTATCACAGCCTGTTTAGCAATTTATAATTGCCAAAATGTGGACACAACCTAGATGCCAACCAACCCGGAAATGGATTAACAAGCTGTGGCATATGTATACCATGGAATACTATTCAGCCATTAAAAAAGATGGAGATAGCTGGGCGTTGTGGTGGGCACCTGCAGTCCCAGCTACTCGGGAGGCGAAGCAAGAGCATCGCTTAAGCCCAGGAGTTGGAGGTTGCTGTGAGCTGTGTGAGGCCACGGCACTCTGCCAAGGGCCATAAAGTGAGACCCTGTCTCTACAAAAAAAAAAAAAAAGATGGAGACTTTACATCTTTTGTATTAACCTGGATAGAGCTGGAACACGTTCTTCTTAGTAAAGTACCACAAGAATGAAAAAGCAAGAATCCAATACACTCAATGCTAATATGAAGGCTATAGAAAAATGTACTACATTCCCACATAGAAGAAAAACTCCAATCAACTCAAGGAGTGGGGTGAGGGAATAAGGGAGTGCATAGAGGGGGAATGGGGTCACGGTGTATGGCACACCAGTTGGGGGCAGGACACTGTTATAAGAGGGACTTTACCCAACAAATAACAGTGTAATCAAATTTTTTGTACCCTCAATGAACCCAAAACAATTAAAAAAAAAAAAAAAGCCAATGGTGGGGAACCTATATTCTTCCTTCACAAGTGAAATTTAAGGTCTACCAAGGACATGTCCTATTTAAACAGCCAGGCTTTCCTTTGAGACCATTTTAGGGTTTTCCTCTTACAATAGAAGAGAACAGCCAATAGAGTAGCCCTCAATGGCACTCAATCCCAGCTTGAATCACCTCACTTCTGGAGTGCACTAAGGTTATCTGGGATCTTTTCTACTCTAATTTTTTCTGCCAGATAAAAAAATAGGATATCCTCTATTAAGGAACAGACTAGGATAAAAACCTTAAATTGGCTTACAAAAGTTAGTATGCACAATGTGACACTCAAATAACAAAGTATAAGAAAAGACAAGGCAAGATCAATAAAAACAGATATAGATTCAAATGATATAAGCAAGCATTTGGAAATAAACTTAGTATGTGCAAGTAATAAATTTAAAACATAAAAATAAAGTAACTGAACCTCTGAGCTCAGGCAATCCACCCGCCTCGGCCTCCCACAGCGCTGGGACTACAGGCGTGAGGCCACCACGCCGTAAGACCCTGTCTCTACCAACAACATCAAAAACAGCCAGCACTGCAGGAGAAAGAAGAAAATCAACAAAAAAGGAGTACTTAGAACAAAGAAGAATGAACAAGCACACTGAAATTAAAAATAAAAAAAAAATTTAAAAAAATAAAAAATAAAAAAAAAAGTAAAGTAACTGAAATTAAGAACTTAACCATTGGATTTCACAACGGATTAGAAATAGAGAAACACAGAATAAATTGGAATAAAGACTAGAAGAAAACATTCAGCTCGGCATAAACAGGAACACTATAAATACAAAAAATAGTAGAAAAGAGAAATAAAGAATGCAAGGTGCAAAATTCCAACAAACATTTAATGAATTACAATTCCAGAATGAGAAGACAAAGGAAATAGGGTGGACAAAATATTTGAAGAGATACCAGTGAATATTGTCTAAAACTGGTGAAAGACGCTAAGCAGTAAAATCATGGAGAGTTAAGTTTCGAGAGGAATAAATTTTTAAAAGAGTAATTTATAAAAAAGAAAAATTCATTTAGAGAAAGGTACAACATAATAAAACCAAAAGATAAAAAAAAATATTAAGGATAGCTGCATTCAAGAAAATAACAATAAGACCAACAAACAATTTTTTAAAGTAAATGGTGAAAACCAGAAGATAAAGGAAATATGTCTTCACAGCACTAAATAAAAATTGATGGCAGCATAGAATTAGACATCAACTAAAAATTTTACACCAACAAAGACAAAATGCAAACATTATTCTGGGCAAATGAAAAAACTACTTAGAGATTTTGTGACCAGCCAAACTGTTTTATACTGAGCTCTAAGGCCTAATCTTCAAGAAGAAGGAAAAAGCTGTAAAATGAAAAAAATGGAAATGCAAGAAAAAATCAAATTAATGGAAATAGGAAATATGGTAGTAAATCAAGATAAATATACACTGTAGGTAACAATGATAGGAAGATGGTAGAATTAAATCCAAATAGATGACTCATTTGGAAATCAACCTACTTTTAGCAAATGCAAAAGTAAAAGCATCACAAGAGAAACATCATAAATAAGATGTTAAAAAAAAGGTAAAAAGAGTAGAATAAACTACATAGCCCTGACTAAAAGAACACTATCTATACTACCATCAGATAAAAATAGACTATGAGATAAGAAAGATTGCCAGAGATAATTTTTTTTCAATAGCAAAAGGTCAGCAGCAAAAAGATATAACAATTACAAATTGGTATGTGGCTGAAAACAAAACTTCATAAGATTTTTTTAATAGACTGACCAAAAAGGAGAAATAGACAAAGCAGGAAAAAAAAAAAGAAAATTTTAGAAAAACTCTCAGTAAATGTAAGAAAATGCACATTAAAAACTCATAAAGTACGGGTGGTGCCTGTGGCTCAACGAAGTAGGGCGCCAGCCCCATATGCAGGAGGTGGTGGGTTCAAACCCAGCCCTGGCCAAAAACTGCAAAAAAAAAAAAAAACCTCATAAAATATTTAAGACAACACGCCCATTCACAAATTTCCCCTATTGATATAACAGAAGAAAACACAGTCAACAGCTGCAAAATTCACATCTTACTCAGGTGAAAATGGAACACTGTTCAAAGTTAGTCATATGCTGTCCACAAAGGAATTCTCAACAAACTCCCAAGAATTACAATCATGAACTATGCCTGTGAACATTAATAATACAAGCTAGGAAATAATAACCTAAAATTAGCTAGGTAATTTCAGTATGTTTGAAAATTAAGCAAATACCTTCTAAACAACTCATTGGTAAAATAACAACAGAAGCTAGAAAATATTTTGAGATGATGAAAGCAATCATATATCAATTCTTAGAAAGGTCAGACACAATTAACTTGCATTTATTATTAGTATATAAGGAACACAGAAACAGCAATACATCAAATGTCCATTCAAGAAGTCATCTCATTTATCATTATGTCCTAAGGTTCATCTACTTTGTTACAAATTATATCAAAACATTCCCACAAGAACATAAAATTAATTGTCAAATAAAGTAATAATAAGCATGAAGTCCTCCAGGTTTATGCATGTTGTCAGAAATGACAAGATTTCCTATTTTTAAGCCTGAATAATATTCGTGTGTGTGTGTGTGTGTGTGTGTGTGTGTGATGGGTTCAAAATTTCAGTTATGCAGGATGCATAAATTCTGAAAATAGAAGGTACACCATGGTGACTATAGTTCATAATATCATATTGGGGATATGTAGTATATACAGTATATATCATTTGTATATATAAATTATATATTGGGGGATTATATATATGTACATACATATATTTGATATGTCATATTGGACATGTGTATATATACATAATATAATGCATAATATAATACAATGCATATAACATTGTCCTTATCCATTCATCTGTTGACAGGTTGATAGACATTTACAATGTTTCCATATCTTGATTACTATGAATAAAGCCTCAGAATACCCCCAAGTAGATATATCTCTTCAAGGTATTGATTTCAGGTATTTGGATGTATACCAAGAAGTGAGATTGCTGGACCTTATGGTAGTTCTATTTTTCATTTTGATTTTCTAAGAACCTGCATAGTGTTTTTCTAATGGCTCTAGCAATTTACATTCCCACCAAGAGAGTACAAGAGTTCCCTTTTCTCCACACTGAAAGGCAAATGCCACATGATCTCACTTATATGTAAAATCAAAAAAGTTTAACACATGGCAGTAGAGAATAGATTGCTCAGTAACAGGAGATGAGGGTGGGGTGGGGCACAGTCAGAAGACTTTGATCAAAAACTACAAAACATCAGCTAGATAGGAGGAATAAATTCAAGAGAGCTATTGTACAACATGGTGACTACAGTATGTATTTTGTTCTTGAAAATTGCTAAAAGAATATACTTTCAGTGTTCTCATCACAAAAAGGTAAGTTTGTGAAGTAATGCATATATTAAATAGCTTGATTTAGCTGTTGCTCAAAGTTCTTTTGCTTTGTATACTAACAGTTTTTACCATCAATGTGTATCCCATAACACTAAAATAAAATGTTGTACATGGTAGATTTATGTGATTTTTATTTGTCAATTTAAAAATCCATGAATAAAAAAATGAAAAATGTTAAAATCACAAACTGCGAAAATACTCCACAATAAATATAAAAAGTAAAGATTTAGTACAAAAATTCCTAAAGAACTCCAATAAGTTAATAATAATAAAAACAACCGGTAAATACACGTCTAATAGAACAATAGGAAAAAAATGGGATCCAGTAAACGTGGTAATATGCTCAACTTCAATGGACATAAAGAATGCAAATTAAAACTGCAATAAACTCACAGTATTAAAGAAATTGCATTAACAAAAATATCACGTATTGGCAAGTTGCAGAGCAAGGGACTGTTCTGGCCTGCTGGTAGGTATGGTAATTACACCACAGTATTTGGGAGAACTGAAACCACCTGTAAAAGTGAACATATAAACATTTTCCTTAACACAAAAGAAATTGTTTTCAGGATATACATAGCTGAACTGTGTGCAAAAAAAAAAAAAAACCAACTTGAAACAATCCACCAAATGGTCTCATCATGGAAAAAATTAAATGTTAATGTCTCATCATTGACATCAGGGAAAAAATTAAAATTTAGACAACTATGTACCATAAAACATAATTCTAATAAAAGTAAGGAATAAGAAAATCTGAATGATACATTTTAAGGATAAGTTTAGCTTTGGGATTACATCTGCATGAACACAGAGAAGCAGCATCAGAGAAGTACAAACAAGTAGTTACAGTTGATAATATTATAGGTAAAAGGGTACAAAATTTACAAATAAATTGCATATATGTTTGGGTAGGCATAAAAGCAATAAAATTTTAAAATTTAAAAAGTTGTAAAATATTTTTGCATTGATAAAGTAAATTTACTGTACACTAAATCTCTATTCTTGTTCATCCTTATATCTGGATCTGCTACTTTGGGTCCTCTGACTAATATAGAACATAAAGACTATAAGTAAAAAAACTAAACCATATGTGGTATTTATGCTAGCTACGTGAATATGTTTCAGCTGCTCTTTTCAAAAAACAAAAATTGAGTAACTATGTGAGGTGATGAATATGCCCATTTGCTTCACTATACTCACAATTTTGCTATCTACATGTATCCCATAACACCATGTTGTATACTTCAAATATACACAACATTTAATTTTTTAAAAAATGTGAATAGTAACAAAGCATAGATAATGTTGTATCTAACAATGAAAGCAATTCTATATACTTCCTGATTTGTGATATGCCAAGATGAGAAAAATGAGAAAAAATTATTTTCTTTATAAAATTGTAAAACAATTGCATTTATACTACAACAAATCATTTTTAAGTCTTTAAGTTAAGAATTTAAATTGAACATAACAATTAGGGAACATATTGCTTATATGAAACAACATATTTCTCTTCCCATTATCTACACATTCAGTAACACAAAGTAAGAGGGTTTACATGAATTTCCAAAAAGGCAAATATGCACATTATAAACTCTGAAGAAGTTCACAAAAATAAACCAAAGTGACGTAAATCGCTCATAATCAAGAACTAGACTATTTTCTTCACCATTCACATTTCAGCCAACAAAATGACCACTGACAGCATTTTTAACAACAACAATATCATCTATTGGCCAAGTACCCTGAAACCCTGAACAGGAAATCCATAAACAGTATTTATGGAACATCTGTTCCTTGTTGAGAAACAGAATGTCTTTTTTTTTTTTTTTAATCATAGCTGTGTACATTGATATGATCATGGGGCATCATACACTAGCTTAGAATGTCTTAAGACACAATGCACAGCACAACTACAGAAATCTGCTTTGCTGACAGAATAATGAATATCTAGACTTAAACATCACCCATTTTGCACATCAAATTTGTTCTGAATATTGGACAAATTGCTTTCTCAGGAATCACAATGATATTGAGTTTTAAAAAAGAAAACCTTGTTTTCCCCCTTGAGAGTAAAAAAAACCACTTTATCTGAGTGCCATTTCAATATACACTAAGAAAAATAAGTTGTAAGAACTTAGTTTTATTTTTACTTGCAATAGCATCCCTGAGCCTTTTACTCACCCTCCAGAATTTTTATATTTGATTGATTCTATCCTCAAAAAATAATTCATTCCACAATTCTGATGACTTCGTATAAATAAAGAGAAGCAACCCCATAGAATCCATGGAATTGACATTATACATCCTAAGAATTTTCTGGCTGTGTTTTGCCTTAGAACTGGTACTAACCATGATCAAAAGGACATTCTTATTCCATCTATGATTCACTTTTTACACCAGAGTTTTTCCATAGCATTTTTCATCTCTGAATTTCTCAAGCTATAGATCAAAGGATTCAACATGGGAGTGATAACTGTATAAAATACAGTCATAAATTTATCAATAGGGAAGGTGGACACAGGTCTAACATATATGAAAATACAGGGAACAAAAAAGCAGACAACCACGGTGATGTGGGAGCTGCAGGTAGACAGGGCTTTGCGCCTCCCTTCCTGACTGTAAGTCTTCAGTGAGTTTAGGATGACTCCATAGGAGATGAGGAGAAGGATAAAGACCACCATGCAGATTGCCCCACCATTGGCAACCACAGTGAGACCTAGAAAGTAGGTGTCTGTGCATGCAAGTTCCAGTAATGGGTACATGTCACAGAAGAAGTGGTCGATGACTCTGGGGCCACAGAAAGGAAGATTGTACACAAAGACAATTTGAACCACAGAGTGCACAAAGCCTCCAACCCACCCCACCACCAACAGAAGGATGCACACCTGTCTTTTCATGATGGTCAAATAGTGCAGAGGCTTACAGATGGCCACATAGCGATCATAGGCCATCACCACAAGGAGAAAGATCTCAGCTCCACCAAATAAGTGTTCTATAAAGAGCTGGCCCAGGCAAGCTGAAAAGGAAATTGTCTTTTTGTCACAGAGTAAGTCTACAATCAATTTAGGTGAAGTGGCAGTGGAATAAACAACATCAATGAGCGACAGAGAGGCCAGGAAGAAGTACATTGGGGAGCCCAAGGAGGGGCTCCTGATAATAGTCACCACGATGAGCAGGTTGCCCACCATGGTCACAGCATACGTAATCAAAAGCATCACCAGTAATGCTTTTTGCCCATCAGGATCTTGAGTGAGTCCCAGAAGGACAAATTCGGTGACATTGTTACTCTCTCCCATTTACTCTTCTGTAAGGTTTGTGTCAGAGCTGAGAGCTTAGGAGAATAGGACCTGGAATGAAATTGTGAACAGGGCTGTGAACACATCCACAGTGTCTTGGAGTCCATCTTTTTCAGATCTTCAACAATGGTTTACCCACAATATACATTTTGTATGTATCAATTGAGACCTCCTCTAAAGCTCACAATAGACCTTTTTTCACAGTTCCATTTTTCCCCAGATCATATTCTTTAGGGACTACACGTAAAAGGTTTTATCTCTAAGAATTAGTGGATATTCGATAGAGAAGAACAGTTAAAGATTCTAACAATCATTAATACATTATATGACTTTTTAATGTATGTCACTTCTTTAGTATGTTTACAAACAACTGGTACAATGTGCTGGTATATGGCACACGTCATGGATGAGGAATTTAATTACAACTCAGATTTTACCTTATAAATGCAAGTAATGTAACCTAATCACATATACCCTCATGCTAATCTCTATTTTGAAAAAAGAAATTGAAATTTTTTTTTAAGTGTCTTTAACGTGAAAGCATGAAGTACATAGGAAAAAATATAATGAAATATGTGCACGGCTTCCACATAGAATACTAATTAAACTAAAAATTATAAAGTGAACTTATCTGAGGACTACATTAATAGAGATACAGATCACAGTCAAATAATAAGTAAATAAAGTAAAATATGTTACCTCATGGTACAAGCATCAGCCACAACCAACAGGGAAAGTGTTCCTGCACTCAAGATACTTACTCTCTGGTGGTGACAATCAATCATAAATAAAAAAATTAGTATAGAGTCGGCCCTTTGAATTTGAAGCAGTTGTGGTATCTTTGCAATACAATCTGTGTAGTAACAAACATAACGACTTCTGAAATATCTTACTCAATTCTATGGAAATACACTGTCATATCTTTAATCTCTCATGCCCCAAAGGATATTATCAAAAAGCAAAGAAACATGGATTTTTAAAAGTTTTAAATCTGATAGTTACAGACAAATTAAAGAACAGAGGAGAACGGGACAAGTACAGATACAAACCTGAACCTCCATAATTCAGCAGTTCTGTCATTGTTGAAGCAATAAATCAATAAGGGCATAACTGTTGAAGAACACAAGGGTATAAAGTCATCTATAACTAATTCTATTTTTCTCCCTCTCATTACTTTCTGCAAGGTTTAGTGCCTTTTCTCTCTTTAATCATCAGTGGTATATTTCACCAGGATAAATCCTTTATAGGGCAAGTAGCAATTTACTTGTGAGTTAGGTTACATACACTATCCTCTATGGCTTAAGTCATCAAAGATTTAATATTTTAAAATATTATTACTAGGCCTTCCATATAAAACACTGTTAACGCTTTTCTAGAATAAAAATAATTGAACATAGTTTTTTGAGAACATGACATTTGTAAAAGATAAAATCCCATAATAGCAAACATACCCTCTCTAGTATTTCACAATTTCAATCTGAAATGACACTACTCAAGGTAATATACAAGTGACAGTTTTTCTAGGATATAGTCCCTAACATGTTTGACGGGATAATTTTTAGATTCATACATATAAGGCCATATTATGTTTCCAGAACATAATAACCATTTGTTCTTTTATACTCAAAGATGCTTGACATCACATGGAATTGTAAATTCTTTAATTCAAATATACTTAAAGTAATTTATAAACACATTAACTTGTGTAAAATATAATATCTCAAAAAATAAGAATATGAATACATTGCATTATTTATTTATACATTAACATGCAACTTTTTTCACTTCTTATTTGGACAAATAAAAAATGACCATCTATGATGCTGTATACTATAACCAAATATACTTTGTATGTACTTAAGTTCTGTGTTTTGCTACCTTAATTTTTCCAATTCCGATTCCTCCAATGAAAAGATGATTTATTTCAGACATAAAATATACTTTAGCACACTATAGGAATTTTGAATGAGAATCCCTTCTCAATCATTTCAAGATTGAATCTTGTCCTTGGTCCTTAAAACTCAATGAAGATTCACTGAAAGTAACTGAACAAACCTCATGCATCATACCTCAAGATTCACTGAAGGTAACTGAACATATCTCATGCATCTGCATGTAATCATAGAGCACATGATAATCTGTGGATGATCACTGAATCTTGAAATAGATCAAGTGGCTATAGTTTCCATATTTCTACACAGACTTCCCCTAATCTCAGTCCTTTCGAGAGCTGTCAAATAATCTAAAGTACATGCCTAAAATATAAATACACCTAAAAATGATCTCAATATTTACTATAAAAAGTAGATAGATACTCTCACCTGAGGAAAACACTTCTTCACAGGAAAACAAAATTGCTATCTTTGCAACATTATGTAAAAACTGGCCTAATTAGCAGCAATTAACATGGCCAAACTCATAATTTGGTAGCACAAATAAACTCAAAATTTAGCAACATTAAAATTAGTTACTTGAATAGCTTCTTTCCTCTGTCCATTATGATAAAAACAACCAAAAAGTACTTGACTTTGACTGAGGATTTATGATAACATTCTTGTGCCTGGCTACTAAGTTCTGTACCTAACAAGACAAATGCTGGAACATAAACCCTTCCTGGGTAGGCCAATGACAGACCTTCCTAATAGGTAGAAGAAAAACTTTTTAGTTTTTCGGTAATTCAACAGCAAACTACTTACAAGGGTATATGTGAATCCTAGTAAATGTGGAATGTAAAGATCTTAGCAAAATAACTAAGAAAATGCTACGAAAGCTATGTTAACTAGTGTGACAAAAATGTGTCAAACGATCTCTGAACCAAGTATATGGTGCCCCATGATCATACTAATGTACACAGCTATGATTTAATAAAAATAAATAAAATTGCCTGCATATATCTCCCCAATATCGTTGCTGGAAATTGATAACTTTCACAAATTTCTACATGTAATCATGGATATAAGAGGAAAAACATCACAAGTAGAGGACTAAAGAGCACCTAAACACATACTCCAGGCTGGGGAGAACATTGAGGTTTAGAATCTCCTCAGTTGTATTATAAGGAGTATAATTCTTCTATTTATATGTGCAGACAGAACTTACCAATTTTTATATCATCAGTTTTATAAATGAAAGAATGTAAGGTTATTACAGATGAGTTAATTAGAATAGTTGGAACAAATTCAAATCAAGTAATCTCTCTGAAAATTTGACTTCCTTAGAATAATCCCTGGAGAAAAAAGACTTGGATCGTGCCAAGAATAAGCTAAATATCAAGCTTAGAAAAAAGCCTATAATGTGAAAAGAAAAATTCTAAAATGAATTAAATAATAAATTATAAGTTTCACATAATGAGATATTTAGGTAAGGAAAGTAATATTTACACCAAAATGAAAAGGAAAAGCAGCTCCATGTTTCTTTACCCACCCATATTCCAATAAAGGAGGGCTTTATTTTGACTGTTGGAAAGACTGTACCTAAGAATACCCTAGGCCAACAGATAGACAACACTGCAGCTGAAGTTGACAGTCTAATTCTTTGAAAGATAGGTAATCATAGCTCTATAGTTTTACATTGGAGTATAGGCTATTGCTCAAGGCCTGAATGTGGGTCAAATGTTGTAACCATAACAATTTTTAGTCCACTAATTCACTCCCTTAATTTAGTCTAATATCAGTTCAATGACTTTCTCTACAAGAAAGAAATTTTTAGTTTCTACTACAGGAATAGCGCCTAAGGGATTCCACTAGTATTTACTCAACATGGCTTGTCATTGGCTCCATTGAGCATCATAATCTTATCATGTGTTTAGGTAAATCTCAGATCTTCTGTGCCATAAGTGCCTTAGATAGTAAAATAAATACCTATCTGAAGGACCAAACATCTTTATCATGTAATGGGCTCCACTAAAAGTTGGCAGGTTTTAATTTACCTAATAAATGGATTGAATCCTAAAACTGAAATGTCCTTTATTTCAAAGAGGAAAGAGCACATCTAAAAACTATCCCTCCCTTATAGGTAAGTGACAAATGAGGCACAAACATATGTGAATTCTTAACAGCTATCTGGTGCATTCAATGTTATTCTGAATTAAATTATGACTCCAAGATGAAGAATTGATAAATACATAAGGCATCTTTCTCTATGTCACCTCCAGATGAATTCAAAGAACTCCTAATGCTTACAGCTTATCTGAATGAGGTATAAGTGTTTCCTGCATCAAGTGATGCTTACTACAACAGCCCAGAATCTGAATTTTTTTACTTCAATAAAAAATACATTGCAGGGGGCAGGAGGAAGATGACCAACTAGAAGCAACTTCCATCAGAACTTCCTGACCAGAGGGAGAAAAACTGGTTGACTGACTGACTTATACAAAAACTGATATCTGTTTCTGATGAGAAACTCATCTTACCTTAAAGGATAAAAGGAGACTTAGGGTGAAGGGATGGATATCTATAATACAGGCAAATTGAAACCAGAAAAAAGCAGGGGTTACAATTTTATTTGCAGATACAATAGGTTTAAACCAACAAAAGTAAGGAAAGATAAAGATGGATACTACATATTTGTCAAAGAAAACACTCTACATAAAGAGAGTTTGATAATTAACATTATGTGCCCTTCCAGAATGCTTCTTAATGTATAAAGCAAACCCTAGCAGTTATGAACAATTTGATATCTTTTTTTTATTAAATCATAGCTGTGTACATTGATATAATCATGGGGCATCATTCACTAGCTTCACAGAAGATTTACCAAGTTTCACATATACCCTTGTAAGATGCACCACTGAACAATTTGATATCTTCCTGTACTATAATAGTTGGAGATTTTAACAGCCCTCTGTCAGTTCTGGATAGATCCTCTAAGAAGAAACTAAACAAAGAAATAATGGGCTTAAACTTGACTCTAGAATAAATGGACTTAACAGACATCTACAGAACATTTCATCCTAATAAAACTAAATACACATTCTTCTCATCAGCCCACTAATTGTCCTCCAAAATTGCTAATATTTTAGCACACAAATCTAACCTCAGAAAATTTAAAAGAATAGAAATTATTTCTTGTATCTTCTCGGACCATCAAGAATAAAAGCTGAACTCAACAGCAACATGAATCTTCATACTCAAAGTCATGGAAATTAAATAATCTTATGCTGAATGATAGCTGGGTCAAAGATGAGATTAAGAAGGCAATCACCAAATTTTTGGAACAAAATGATAATGAAGACACAAATTATCAAAATCTATGGGATACCACAAAGGCAGTCCTAAGAGGAAAATTTATAGCATCAGAAGCCTTCATCAAGAAAACAGAATGAGCGGAAATCAACAACTTAATGAATCATCTCAAGCAACTGACAAAGGAAGAACATTCTAGCTCCCAAACCAAAAGAAGAAAATATATAACCAAAATTAGAGTAGAATTAAATGAAATTGACAACAAAAGAATCATTCAGAAGATCATGAAACAAAAAGTTTGTTTTTTGATAAGATTAATAAAATTAATAAACCTTTGTCTAGCCTAACCAAAAACAGAAAAGTAAAATCTCTAATATTATCATCAGAAACAATACAGGATAAATAATGACAGATACCACAGAAATTCAAAAAAAAATCATTAAGGACTGCTACAAAAAATTCTATACTACAAAAAACTCTATTCTCAGAAATATAAAAAGCAGGAGGAAATGGACCAATTCCTGGAAGCATGCCAGCTACCTAGACTCAGCCAGAAATAATTAGAATTTTGAATAGACCTATATCAAGCACTGAAATAGAATCAACTATATAAAAAGCTCCCAAAAAAGAAAAGTCCAGGATCAGATGGTTTCACATCAGAATTCTACCAAACCTTCAAAGACAAACTAGTACCTATATTACATAACCTTTTCCAAAACATAGAAAAAGAAGGAATACCCCAACACATTCTATGAAGCAAATATCACCTTGATCCCCAAACCAGGAAAGGAACCAACAAAGATAGAAAACTATATCATTACTGAATATTGATGCAAAAATATTCAATAAGATCCTAGCAAACAGAATTCAACAACATAGCAAAAAAATTATGCATTATGATCAAGTTGGCTTTATCCAGGAGGTGCAAGGTTGGTTCAACATATGTAAATCTATAAATATAATACAAAACCTAAGTACAACAAAAAACAAAGACCATATATGATTCTATTAATTGATGCAGAAAAAGCTTTTGATAATATCCAGCATCCTTTCATGATAGAACATTTAAGAAAATAGGCTTAGATGGGTCATTTCTTAAACTGATAGAGACAATCTACAACAAATCCATAGCAAAGATCAAATTGAATGGACTAAAATGAAAACATTTCCACTCAGATCTGGAAATAGACAAGGATGTCCATTGTTTCCACTGCTATTTAACATAGTAATGGAAATCTTAGGCATCGCAATCAGGCAAGAGAAGGTAATCAGGGCGGCACCTGTGGCTCAGTCGGTAAGGCGCCAGCCCCATATACCGAGGGTGGCGGGTTCAAGCCTGGCCCCGGCTGAACTGCAACCAAAAAATAGCTGGGTGTTGTGGCGAGCGCCTGTAGTCCCAGCTACTCGGGAGGCTGAGGCGAGAGAATCGCTTAAGCCCAGGAGTTGGAGGTTGCTGTGAGCTTTGTGATGCCATGGCACTCTACCCAAAGGCCATAAAGTGACACTCTGTCTCTACAAAAAAAAAAGAGAAGGTAATCAACTGTATCCAAATGGGGTAAGCAGAGAACAAAACCTAACTCCTCACAGATGACCTGATCTTGTACCTGGAAAATCTCAGGGACTCAACTACAAAACTCTTAGAAGCAATCAAGGAATACAGTACTGTCTAAGGATACAAAATCAATACTTACAAATCAGTAACTTTTATATATACCAACAATAGTCAAGCTGAATATATAGTCAGGGACTCTATTCATTTTACAGTAGTGACAAAGAAGATGAAATATCTGGGATTTTACCTACAAAGCACATGAAAGATCTCTATAAAGAGAATTATGAAACTCTGAGAAAAGAAATAACCAAAGATGTTAACAAATTGAAAAACACAACATGCTTAGGGCGGGAAGAATCATCATTGTTAAATTGTCCATACTACCCAAAGCAATCTACAGATTTAATGCAATCCCTATTAAACCACCATTGTCATGCCTTGAAGATCTATTAAAAATAATACTTTGTTTTATATGGAATCAGAAAAACCTCAAATAGTCAATACATTACTCAGAAATAAGAACAAATTGGGAGGCATCATGTTGCCAGAATTCAGGCTACACTATAAATTGATAGTGATCAAAACATCATGGTACTGGCACAAAAATAGAGAGGTAGATACGTGAATCAGAATAGAGAACCAAGAGATGAACCCAGCCACTTATCATCATTTGATCTTTGGTAAGCTTTTCAAAAACATTCATTGGGGGAAAGATTCCCTATTTAACCAATTGTGCTGGGTGAACTGGCTGGTGACCTGTAGAAGACGGAAACTGGATCCTCACCTTTCACCATTAACAAAAATTGATTCTCACTGGGTAAAAGATTTAAATTTAAGACATGAAATTATAAAAATACTAGAAGACAGTGCATGGAAAACACTTGAAGAAATTGGCCTGGGAGAATTTTTTATGAGGAGAACCTCCCGGGCAATTGAAGCAACAGCAAAAATATATTACTGGGATATTATCAAACTAAAAAGCTTCTGCACAGCCAAGAGCACAGTAAGTAAAACAAGCAGACAGAATGGGGGAAGATATTTGCAGGTTAAGAATGGGGGAAGATATTTGCAGGTTAAGTTCCAAGAGCACAGTAAGCAAAACAAGCAGACAGAATGGGGGAAGATATTTGCCGGTTAAGAATGGGGGAAGATATTTGCAGGTTAAGTTCCCCCTTCAGAATGGGGGAAGATATTTGCAGGTTAAGAATGGAGGAAGATATTTGCAGGTTAAGTTCCCCCTTCAGAATGGGGGAAGATATTTGCAGGTTAAGTTTCTGACAAAGGTCTGATAAGTGGACATGTTTTGTTTATATCCTTTGCTTTAGTTCAGATTGAGTCAAAGTTATACATATAAGTGTGCCCTTCACTCACATAGTGTGCATGTCAACAATAGTTGTGAATTTACTGATCCGCACCTTTGCCCTCACCCCCCACCCCCGCTTGATTTTCACTGAGATATGCTATGTGCTTAAGTGTTGATCAATTAGTTCCAATTTGGTACTGAGTACATGTGTTTGTTACTCCATTGTTATGATGTTTCACTTAAAAAAATGGTTTCCAGTTCCCTCCAATCTGTTACAAAGGATACTAGACTGCCATTTTTATGGCTGAGTATTACTCCATGGTTACTACATTTTATTAATCCATTCACCTGTTTGTGATCACTTGAGTTGCTTAATGATGCCTGGGGTGTTCAGAAACAATCTCCTCTCAAATTGATCTCTTCTTGGAATGAGTATAAAGGTGAAAGATATTTCACACTTGTAAATTGCCCATTCAGACAATTCAGTATCAAATTAACTTATCAAATTAATCAAATTGTTAAGAAATTATATACATTAAATATGCAGGGTCTTGGTTTTGTTTGGTTTGGTTTTTTTGTTTGTTTGTTTGGTGTATCAATTGTGCTTCATTTGGTAAAGCTGTTTGGAAAAAGAAAGGTGTTCTTACAAGTAGAACTCTTTTTGGCCTAATAAGCCTCAAAACCTTTCACAGAAAACCTGGGATTTGAATTAAAATAGATTTACTTGAAACCTTTTGAAAACTTGATTCTTTATGTATGGCTCCAGTCCTGCAGTGAAAAAGATAGAAACCGTGATAGAAACAGTTATAAATGGGTCACTCCACCCATGATTTGCCATGGAGATGTGGATGACGACAAAATCATTTTTATCTTGCATGGCATGGATATTTAAAGAGGTTTCCATAAAGGTTTACAGATCTTGTTCTGTAGCTGCTGCTTTCTCTCCCAGGAGTTAATTATCTTCTGATGGAAAGATTGTGTTGAAGAAGGCATTCTGGAGAAACATGATTGGGGGAAAAAATAAACCATTTTTGAATGGGGAATTGTATTCCTTACACTTGAAATATAAGCCCATGAGAGTCCCCTTTCTCCTTCTGCAGTTGGGCCAGCTGAATGCTATGTGGGTGACTGTGAAGGTGGCCTACCTCTAGTGTGTGGACCAGGGATGGAGTGTCTTGGATGACTCATGTCACAGAAAGAGCTTCTGTTTTCTTGTCATTATGAAACATTTTCTGGAAACCCATTACTGATTGCTTGAGATCTAGAGCAGTAAGAGTGCAAAATGAATGGAAGCCTTTAATTAATAAATTTTAACTTAATTTTTATTTAAAAATATTTAATTGACAAAACTTGCATAGATTCAAAGTATACAACAAGATGATTTAAAAGATGTATACATGATTACTACAAAAAATTAATTAACACACAAATCACTACTCATGATGTACGTTAGTTCCCCCGACTCTGACCAATTTGTTCTCATTTCCTTCATCCCCTAGCCCCTGGCATCACCATTCTACTCTCTGTTTCTATGAATTCAACTATATTAGATTCCTGGATAGGTGAGATCAGACATCATTTGTCTTCCTGTCTCTGGTTTACTTCACTTAGCATAATGTCCTCCGTTTTTTCCATAGTGTTGCAAATGATAAGATTTCCTCCTTTTCAAGGGAAAAATAATATTTCATATTTGTGTCTATGTGTATCTGTGTGTTTGTACCACATAATCCTTATTTATTTCATCTATCAATGGAAAATTAGGTTGTGTCCTTATTTTGGCTATTATGAATAATATTGCAATAAAATTGGGCATGACTATATCTCTTTAAGATAGTGATTTCATTTCATTTGTATAAATACCCAGAAGTGGGAGTGGTGGATCCTATGGAAGGCCTATTCATAATTTTTTGTGGTGCTGCAATGCTGATTTCCATAATGGTTTTACCAATTTACATTTCCACCAAAGGTGTAGAGGGCTGTCTTCTGAAAACTCTTGCAAACTGTTGTTATATTTTGTGTTTTTTTGGATAATAGTCATCCTAACAGGTGTTTGGTAATATTTTATTGTGGTTTTGACTTACATTTATCAGATGGTTAGTGATATTGAACATTTTTTCTTATACATGTTGGCCACTTGTATGTGTTCTTTTGAGAAGTATCTGTTCAGATTCTTTTTCCATTTTAATTCAGGTTTTGAAGTGTGAATTTCTTACATACTTAGGATATTAACTCCTTATAAAATACAGGGTTTGCATTTTATAGGTTGTATGTTTCCATTCTGTAGGTTGACTTTTCATTTTGTTGAGTTTTTGCTTTCCTGTACAGAGCTTTATAGTTTGATGTAGCCCCACTTATTTAATTTAGTTTTTGTTGCTTGTGCTTTTGGTCTCTTATCCAAAATATTATTGCCAAGACCAAGGTCAAGGAGCTTTTACTCCACATAGTCTTCCATGATGTGTGGTCTCAGATATTGCATTTATGTCTTTAACTCCATTTTGAGTTCATTTTTATCTAAAGTGTATAATGAGGTTCCAATCTCATTCTTCTCCATGTGAATATAGTTTTCCCAACAACATTTATTGAGAACACTATCCTTTCCATACCTTGTATTCTTGGATCTCCTGTCAAAGATCAGCGGACTATAGTGCAGGTTTATTTCTGGGTATTTAGACTGTTTCATTGGTCTGTGTGTTTCTTTAGGTTTTTGTGGGGTTTTTTTTAATTTTTTAGAACAAATAGGTGAACTATATTTTTTTAATTAAATCATAAATGTGTACATTAATGCAATCATGGGGTACAATGTGCTGGTTTTGTATAAAATTTGAAATATTTTCATCAAACTGGTTACCTTAGCCTTCATGACATTTTCTTAGTTATTGTGTTAAGATGTTTATATTCTACACTTAGTAAATTTCACATGTACCCTTGTAAGCTGCACCGTAGCTTTGGTCCCACCAAATACCCTCCCCTCCCCTTTCTCCTTCTTCTTTGGCTATAATTGGGTTATAGCTTTCATATGAAAGCTATAAATTGGTTTCATAGTAAGACTGAGTACATTGGATACTTTTCTTCCATTCTTGAGATACTTTGCTAAGAAGAATATGTTCCAACTCCATCCATATAAACATGAAAGAGAGAAAATCTTCATCTTTCTTGAACACTGCATAATATTTCATGATGTACATGTACCACAATTTATTAATCCATCTGTGAGTCATTGGGCACTTGGGCTTTTTCTGTGACTTAGAAATTATGAATTGGGCTGCAATAAACATTCTGGTACGAATATCTTTGTTATAATGTGATTTTTGGTCTTCTGGGTATATACCTAGTAGAGGAATTGTAGGATCAAATGACAGGTCTATTTTTGGATCCCTAAGTGATCTCCAAACATCTTTCCAAAAGGAACATATTAGTTTGCATTCCCACCAGCAGTGTAGAAGTGTTCCCTTTTCTCCACATCCACGCCAACATTTTTGGTTTTGGGATTTTTTGATGTGGGCTAATCTTACTGGAGTTAGATGATATCTCAAAGTGGTTTTGCTTTGCATTTCTCTGATGATTAAGAATGATAAGCATTTTCATGCATCTGTAGGCTGGGTGCCTGTCTTCTTCAGAGAAGTTTCTCTTCAAGTCCCTTGCCCACCCTGAGATGGGATCACTTGTTCTTTTCTTGCTAACTTGTTTGAGTTCTCTGTGGATTCTGCTTATTAAACCTTTGTCAGAGACATAATTTGCAAATATCTTCTCCCATTCTGAGGGCTGTCTGCTTGCTTTACAGACTGTTTTCTTGGCTGCGCAAAAGCTTTTTAGAAAGAAGAAACACTACCCAACACATTCTATGAAACAAACATCATCTTGATTTCAAAACCAGGAAAAGTCCTAGTAATCTATTTTTGGTGTTGCTTCAATTGGCTGGGGGGTCCTCCTCATAAAATATTCACCCAGGCCAATTTCTTCAAGTGTTTACCCTGCACTATCTTCTAGTATTTTTATAGTTTCATGTCTTAAGTTTAAATGTTTAATCCAGTGACAGTCTATCTTAGTTAATGGTAAAAGGTGTGGGTCCAGTTTCAGTCTTCTACAGGTTGCCAGCCAGTTCACCCAGCACCGTTTGTTAAATAGGAAACCATTTCCCCACTGAATGTTTTTAATTGGCTTGTCAAAGATCAAATAACAGTAAGTAGCTGGATTCATCTCTTGGTTCTCTATTCTGTTCCAGACATCTACTTCTCTGTTTTTTGTGCCAGTACCATGCTGTTTTGATCACTATCAATTTATAGTATAGTCTGAGGTCTGGTAGTGTAATTCCTCCTGCTTTGTTTTTATTTCTAGTAATGTCTTGACTGTTCTAGATTTTTTCTGATTCCATATAAAATGATGTATTATTTTTTTGAGATCTTTAAAGTATGACAATGGAGCTTTAATAGGGATTGCATTAAAATTGTATATGGCTTTGGGTATTATGGACATTTTAACAATGTTGATTCTTCCCAGCCATGAGCATGGTATGTTTTTCCATTTGTTAACATCCTCAGCTATTTCTTTTCTTAGAGTTTCATAGTTCTCCTTATAGAGATCTTTAATGTCTTTTGTTAGGTAAACTCCCAAATATTTCATCTTCTTTGGCACTACTGTGAACAGAATAGAGTCCTTGACTGTTTTTCCAGCTTGACTATTGTTGATATATGTAAAGGTTACAGATTTATGAGTGTTGATTTTGTAACCTGAGATGCTGCTGATCACTTCTAAGAGTTTTGTAGTAGAATACCTGGTGTTTTCCAGATATACAATCATATCATCTGCAAAGAGTGAAAGTTTGACCTACTCTGACCCTATGTGGACACCCTTGATCGCCTTTTCTTGCCTAATTGCAATTGCCTAATTGTAACCATTACAATGTTAAAAAGCAGTGGAGACAATGGGCAACCTTGCCTGGTTCCTGATGTGAGTGGAAATGTTCAATTTAACTCCATTCAATATGATATTGGCTGTGGGTTTGCTGTAGATGGCCTCGGTCAGTGTAAGAAATGTCCCTCCTATACCTATTTTCTTAAGTGTTCTGATCATGAAAGGATACTGCAAATTTTCAAGAGCTTTTTCTGCATCAATTGAGAGAAACATGTGGTCTTTGTTTTTTAATTTGTTTATGTGATGAATTGTATTTATAGATTTACATATATTGAACCAGCCTTGAGACCCGGGGATAAAACCCAGTTGGTCGTGGTGTATAATTTGTTTGATGTGTTGCTGGATTCTGCTTGCTAGGATCTTGTTGAATATTTTTTCATCAATATTCATTAGTAATACTATTCTATAATTTTCATTTCTTGTTGGGTCTTTTCCTGGTTTGGGGATCAAGGTGATGTTTGCTTCATAGAATGTGTTGGGGAGTATTCCTTCTTTTTCTATATTTTGGAAAAGGTTAAATAATATAGGTACTAGTTCCTCTTTAAAAGTTTGGTAGAATTCTGATGTGAAGCCTTCTGGTCCCAGGCTTTTCTTTTTAGTGAGATTTTGTATAGTTGATACTATTTCAGATCTTGATATAGGCCTGTTCAACATTTCCAGTTGATTGTGGCTAACTCTAGGAAGGTGGCGTGCTTCCAAGTATTGGTCTATTTCCTTCAGCTTTTCATATTTCTGAGAATAGAGTTTCCTGTAATATTCATTAAGTATTATTTGAACTTCTGAGGAGTCTGTTGTTATTTCGTCTTTACCATTTCTGATTGATGAAATTAGAAATTTCAATCTTTTTTTCCTTGTTAGGTTAGTCAAAGGTTTATCTATTTTCTTGACCTTTACAAAAAAAACAACTTTTTGATTGATTGATCTGCTGTATAATCCTTTTGTTTTCAATTTCATTTATTCTGCTCTAATTTTGGTTATTTCTTTTCTTCTGCTGGGTTTGGGGTTGGAGTGTTCTTCCTTTTCCAGTTGCTTGAGATGTCCCATTAAGTTTGTTAACGTCCTCTCTTTCCGTTCTCTTGAGGAAGGCTTGCAGTGCTATAAATTTCCCTCTTAGGACTGCCTTTGCGGTATCCCAGAGGTACTGATAATTCATGTCTTTATTGTCATTTTGTTCCAAAAATTTGGTAATTTCCTTCTTAATCTCATCTAAGACCCAGATATTGTTCAGCATAAGGTTATTTAGTTTCCTTGTTTTTCTATTTGTATGCACATTCCTGTTGTCACTGAGTTCAACTTTTATACCATGATGGTCTGAGGAGATGCAAGGAATAATTCCGATTCTTTTAAATTTGCTGAGGTTAGACTTGTGACCTAAGATGTGATCAATTTTGAAGGATATTCCATGGGCAGGTGAGAAGAATGTGTATTCAATTTTTTTAGGATGAAATGTTCTGTAGATGTGTGTTAATCAGACATCTTCTTGAATAGTTAAGTTTAAATCTAAAATTTCTTTGCTGAGTTTCTTATTGGAGGATATACCCAACACTGCCAAAGGAGTATTAAAATCTCCAACTATTATGGTGCTGGAGGAAATCAAGTTGCTCATGGCTGTTAGAGTCTTTCTTATAAATTGAGGTACATTCTGGTTGGGTGCATAAATGTTAATAATTGAAAACTCATCATGTTGTTTGTTACCCTTAACAAATATGAAGTGACCATCCTTTTCTTTCCTTGCTTTGTTGGTTTAAAGCCTATTGTAGCTACGAATAAAATTGCAGCACCTGCTTATTTCTGGTTTCCATTTTCCCGAAAAATGGATGACCATCTCCTCACCCTGAGTCTATATCTATCATTTAAGTTAAGGTGAAATTCTTGTATGAAACAGATATCTGGGCTGAGTGTTATCTAGTCAGCCAACCTGTGCCTCTTCAGAGGACAATTTAAGCTATTCACATTAATTGTAAATATTGATAAGCCTGGTAGAATTTTGGGTATCAAATTTTTCGAACGTCCAAGGGACATTTTTAATCCAGAACAAGAAGAGTGATTAAATAGACTGGACCAGTAGAAGAAAATACACTGTTACCACAGTAACCACCCTACCTGGCGGATCGCCAGTTTGGAGTTTCTTTAAATGTTAATTGTCTAATTATTGTCCAACCTCAGCTGCTCTGTTCCAGACAGCACTCCTATCCGACCTCCCAACTCAGTGTAGGAGTCCACGCTTCACAAATCTTTCCACTCTGCTCCCACGTTCTCCTTTAAACTGGCAACTGCAATCAGCCATGGGGGACAGTGCTGGCTGCCACCGGTTTTAGCTGCTGCCGGCTCCCGCGGCTGCAGCGCACAGAGACCTTATCCTCAGTTTTTGTGGCTCAGAGTCTCACTTTTGAATCTGGACTTTTGAGTCTAGCCACCTGCCAGTTCACTGCACAGCCTGAACTGCCAGCCCACACCAATATTCCCCACCAGGAATGGTCTAGTCTATTTAATCACTCCTGTTGTTCTGGGGGAAGGTGTCCTCCATTTCGGACAATTCAAAATGTCTGTTTCCTGGGCAGGATCCCTTCCCTTCAATTTTCCACCAGGTTGCTTAGCCCCTTGTGTCTCTGAGCGGGACTCCTTTCAGGGTGCTAAACCCGGCTCAGGAATAAATTTTCGTCAATTGGGTTTTGCCAGGAATTACAAGTTGCTGTTCTCCATGAAGAAGGGGCCTGCCAGCCAGCACAACCAAGCAGGGAAAATCTCTACAACAGAGTCTGTGGTTTTAAATTACACCTCATATACAGTAATCCACCAATTCACTGCACGTCTCCAGCTGTCTTTCCACACCAATAATCCACATGGGGAAAAGGTACAGACCCCCCTTCCTCTCACCTGATGGCTTGGGAGAGGTGGGCTACACCTCCGTCCCATCCGCCATCATGCTCCATCTCTCTTGAGAGAACTTTTGAATTGCTCCTTGAATTTCTAATTCCATCATTACCTCCATTCTGTTAATCTTATTTGTGATCCAGATTCCAAATTCGATTTCTGACATCTCAACCATTTGTTTATGAATGGGATCTTCTGTTGTATCTCCTTTGTCATTCCTTGGGGGAATTGATCTACTCTGATTATTCATGTTGCCAGAGCTTTTCTGCTGATTCCACCCCATGATTATGTTTCACCATTTGGCTAGAGAAACTGGTAAGGTGGAATTGAATTGAGGGCTCTTGGAGTTGTAATTAACCAGCCCTTTACCAAAGAACTGGGACTGGTGATTGCGGCTTTTACCCTAGAGCTTTACAAAGGTCCCATTCAGTATTACAGCCTGAAACTCTGGGAAACTGTTTAGTGTGATGGGGGCTCTGACCTGTATTTGGCTAGTCTCTGTCCAATCCTAGTGAATCAGTGGCTATGGGCTGAAATCTCAGCTGTTGAGATATATTAGCAACTAAGACATCACTTCCCCCCACCTGCGACACCTGGAAAAGGAGAATCCCACACTCCCACAACAACACAACCAGGGTACAACCTTGTTGGGTCCCCAGGTGATTGGCCCAGGTCAAAAGTTCCAAACCAATTATCCTGGTCAACACAAACACCAATCATGTGGGAGAGTTCAAAAGGTCTTCACCATCTAGGCAGCAGGGGTCCACTGGCAGCTCAAGTGTAACTCACTCCAGTGCTCTGTGGAGTTAGAAAGGCCCACCCAGCAAAATAGTCCGGGGAACTGCTGCCTCCTTCCCCACCTTGCACCTCTGTCACACCCAGGCCCCATGGGGCTGTGGCCCAGTTCCCTCCAACGACCAAATGCACCAAGAATTTTGGCCTGCCAGAATCTAAGGAAAGTCAGTGCCTCCTCAGCCAAGTGACCACACTCTGCCACTATCTGACTGGGGGAGTTAAAGTCTGATTACCTCAGATGCTCAATGGAAACTGGGGAGTGTTCCACCTGAGCTTGTTCCAAACTAGAGGTTAACAAAGCAGCAAATATTTTTTGACCTCAGAGACTGTGCCTCTTTCCCTGCCTCTCTGCTCTTCTGGTATCCCTGCAATGCAAGATCTAGCTCCCTCCAGCAGTCCACAGAATTGTGGAAGTGTCTCTCTGAAATTTGACCCTGTGAGTATTGTCCTATTAATGCTGCTGCTAGGTGGGAGGGGTCTCCACTTGGGTTCCCATGCCTCAGCAGTTCCTGAGCCTTCCCCCATCATATGGAGACCCAAGCCACCACCCACTAGTGAGTTGCTCTTTCTCAGAGCCAACCAGACACCTTCCCCCCTGTGCTTTTCTTCACAGTTACAGTACATCTGCACTACCTCAGACCATGCAATACCCAGACTTAACAAAGAACCATGAATGGTTCTCTGAAGGTGTTGGGTTTCTAGACCACCAGGCCAGGGGGGAAGGGTGGACTGGGAGTTCAAAGTGGCAGGGAAAATATTTGTTCAAACTTCATGCCAGACAAGAGAATGCCCAGGCTCACAGCAGGAACTCTCTGGAGAAGGAGTCCCAGCTTCCAGCAACTCACTCCCATGGGGTGAGAGAAGAGGATCTCAATTCACCACTCACTAGTACAGATCTCACAGCAAGCAAGCAAGCAACTCTCTTGGGGGAGGATATGGACACACATCCACTTTGGGGTGGGTTCTGTACCTGAAATCCTTTTCCTTGGAGTTGCAGCTTGCCTCAGCAGAGAAGACATATCATTATCAATCTATTCAATCTCTTCTCTCAGCTCAGCTCCCACACTTTAGCTTTGTTGGCTTCTTTCTGGACGTTATCTCTCCCTCTGGACAGGAGCTTCTGTTGAAAGCTGGCTTCAGTTGACTATCATCCCCCACTCGCCTTTGGTCTTGTTGCATGTAAAAATTGGAATTAGGGAAAATTGCCAACCCACGATTTTAGCAGAACACAAGGCACACTGAAAAAAAAATGAACAAACAAACAAAAAAAGCAATCAGACACAGAAACAGACACACAAACAATCAAAACCAAAAACAGAAACAAACACACACACACACAAATGCGAATAGCCTGATGTAAGCACTCTCAGCAACCATAAAAGGAAGGGGAGGGCTTAGCACCCATAGCCCAGCAACCAGGGCACCAGCCACACACACCAGAGCTGATGGACTCAAACCCAGCCCAGGACCCACCAAACAACACTGACAACCACAACCCAAAAAACAGCTGGGTACAGTGGCAGGCACCTGCAGCCCCAGCCAGTTGGGAGGCTGAGGCAAGAGAACCACTCAGCCCAAGAGAGTTAGAGGGTGCCATGAGCTGTGACACCACAGAACTCCAGCAAGGGTGACATAGTGAGACTCTGTCAAAAAAAAAAAAGAAAGAAAGAAAAGACAGGGGAGCAGAGAAAAACAAACAAAAAAGTAATAATAATATTTTTAAAAATTTAATGATAATTCCTACAAGAAAGAAAAAAGAAAAAAAAACAAATGAGCAAAGAGAGAAAAAAGGCAACAAAATTATATATACACATACATATATATATATATATATATATATACATACATGGTCCATGCAGAAAGGTGCCTGTGGTGACTGCCATATACCAAATTCCAAAACAATTGCCCCTTCCTATCTGGGATCTTTCTCCTCTGAGTGTCTCTCCAGCCACCTAACTGCGGTGGTGCCACACTAGATGGCACCCAACTCTGGCTGCCTAATTCTTCTGAGGAGCCCACACTTTACCAATCTTTCCACACACTACCTAGTTTCCCCACAAACTGGAAACTGCAATCCTCCATGGTGGGGCTAGTTGCCACTTGCAACTGCAGGGCAGAACCTTTTCCTGGCAGTCTCCACAGCTCCAGATGATACTCCAAGTCCAGCAATCTGCCTTCTTGCAGCACATCCTGAACTGCCACTCCTCACCAATATTCCACACCGGGAATGATCTAGCCCACTCACTCTCACCTGTTGTTCCGCGGGAGCCAAGCTAAACATCCTTCCCATCTGCCATCATGCTCCGCCCTTCTTTTCTGATTTAAATGCCTTTTATTTCTTTGTCTTGCCTAATTACTCTGGCTAGTACTTCCAGTACTATGTTGAATGTAAGTGATCAAAGACAGGATCCTTGTCTTTTTCTGATCTTAGAGGAAAAGTATTCAGTTTTTCATCCTTAACTTTAATGTTAGCTATAGGCTTGTCTTATATGGCCCTAGTTTGTTGAGAGTATTTATCATGAAAGATTTTGTGTTTTGTTAAATGCCTTTTCTGCAGCTATTGTGATGATCATGCAATTTTAATCCTTTACATTCATAATGTGGTAAAGGAAATTAGTTTATCTGCACATGTTGAATGATCCTATATCCACGTGATCATGGTGAATGATCCTTTAAATATGCTGTTAAGTTTGTTTTTTAATTTTTTTAGGTTTTTTTTTTATTGTTGGGGATTCATTGAGGGTACACAGAACCAGGTTCATTTATTGCTTTTGTTAGATAAGGGGAAGGAGGTAGGGGGTGAGGGGTCAAGGGGTGTGGGACACAAAATCTTTTAGTTTTTAATTTTTTTTATTTTTTTTTTTTGAGACAGAGTCTCATTGTGTCACCCTTGATAGACTGCTATGGCATCACAGCTCACAGCAACCTCCAATTCTTGGGCTTAAGAGCGATTCTATTGCCTTAGCCTCCCAAGTAGCTGAGACTATAGGCACCAGCCATGATGCCCAGCTATTTTTGTTGTTGTTGTTGTTGCAGTTGTCATTGTTGTTTAGCTGGCCCAGGCCGGGTTTGAACCTCAGTGTATGTAGCTGGCATCCTACTCACTGAGCTATGGGTGCTGCCAGTTTTTAATTAAATTTTTTTTATTTTGAATTATTATGGGTACATAATGGTTGCATATCTTTATACAATACACATGATGTATTGATATAGGCATATAATGTGAATTAACCAAATCACTGTTATGGGGTATCCATTATCTCAGGTACTTAACATTTATTTTTGTTAGAAACATTCCAGTTCCACTTTTTTAGTTATTTTAAAGTACACCCTAACTTGTTATTGATTATAGTCACTTTGTTGTGCCATCAGACAGTGTTCATTTTAATTAAGTATGTCTGTAACTCCACTTTATTCCCATTCCCCACTACCCTTCTCAGTCTCTGGTAACCATCATTCTGCTCTGTCTTTATGAGATCAATTTTTAATATTTAGCTCTCACACATGAATGAGAACACACAAGATTGGTCTTTCTGTACTTTGCTTATTTCGGTTGATATAATGTTCTTCATTTCAAACCATGTTGTTTTCAAAGGCAGAATTTCACTGGTTTTTTGTGGCTATAGACTATTCCATTGTGTATATCTACCAAAATTTCATTATTCATTCATCCATTCGTGGACACTGGGTTGGTCCTTATATTGACTCTTGTGAAGACTGCCTTAATAAGCACAGGAGTGCAAATATCTTTTTGATATACTGAATTCCCACCCTTTGGACATATACCCAGTAGTGGGATCACTGCATCATCTGGTAGTTCTATTTTCAAGTTTTTTAAGAAATACTAGATTTATAAGTAGTTATCAATGTTTATAATTAAAGGTGTTGCCTATTATGAGTCTAAAAATTAGGGGAGATATACAGATTGGAAAAATAAAATTGGGGTGCTTCAGCATTTATTGGTGGGGAAAAAGAAGATTCAACTGAAGACCCTAAGAGAGATGTCAGTGGGTTAGGAGGCAAACCAGGACAGTAACCTTTCATTCATAGCTTGAATATGTAAATGAACTTAATGGGTTTCAATATGGTACTTTTGTGAAACGGTGCACCTTTTTGTGCAATTCACTGCCCATCTTCTCTTGTTCTCTTACTATTTGTTTAAAAGTCAGCTAAGTATTATTTCCCCTGGGAAGCCTTCTCTTAGTTCGATTTCTGTATCCCTACACTGTGACCTTTAGCATCTTGAGAATATTTATGGTATTTATTACATTGGTCTGTAATTTTTTGTGTGTGTGTCTATTTTTGTAATAGAGACAGAGTCTTGTTCTATCACTCAGGCTGGGTGCAGTGACCTGATGATAGATTACTGTAACTTTGAACTCCCGGGATCAAGCAATGCTCCCACCCCAGCATCCCATGTAGCTAGGACTGCAGGCACCTGTCACCACGCCCTACTAATTTTTCAAATTTTTGTAGAGACAGGGTCTTGCTATGTTGTCCTGGCTGATCTTGAACTTCTACCTTCAAGAATTCTTCCATTTTGGCCTCCCCAAATTCTGGGATTACAGGCATGAGCCTGTAATTGATCCCATCATTATGTACCGAATCACTGCGGGTAGGGAACTATGTCTTTTTCAACTTGGACATTCCGGAATCTATGACAGATTTGATATAAATAGATTCTCCATATACATTTCTAATTGAATTAATAAACTTAGAGATACATTTAAAGTTTTTTTCCATTGTTTATCGGTAAACTGTCTCTATGATCATTTTATTTTATTTATTTTTTTATTTTACTTTTTTTGAGACAGAGTCTCACTATGTCACCCTGGGTAGTGTGCTGTGGCATTACAGCTCACAGCAATCCCTAACCTCTTAGGCTTAAGCAATTTTCTTGCCTCATCCTCCCAAATAGCTGGGATTACAGACACCCGCCAAAATGCCTGCCTATGTTTTTGCTGCAGTTGTCATTGTTGTTCAGTAGGCCCGAACCGGGTTCGAACCCGCCTGCCTTAGTGTATGTGGCAGGTGCCCTAACCACTGAGCTACAGCCGCCAAGCCTGTCTCTATTATCTAAAGTGAGCACCTATAAAGAATAGGTGGAATCATTAAAAATGTAATTTACTTGGTCATCTTGGACCTCACACACAGAGCAAAAGTGCAGAAAGTACTGTGTTACGTTGTTGCTCCTCCACATTCTGACCAAGGTGGGCTACCTGCTCCTTCTATGGCTGTGGTTGTCAGTAAGATCCTGGGTTTGCCGACTGACTTTATTCTTGTATTTTTTCATCCATGGATGTCATTTATTCCTTGTTCTTTTTTCCCAAAAGTTTGATTTCAGACACATCCTTTCTGAAAAACACCCTATCTTTCTAATTTTGTATGAGTCAGCACCTAGGTCTTTATAGAGCCCTGTTTTGGCAGGTTGAGGTCTTGTATAGGTAACAGCCTTTGACCATTGTGTGGCTCTTTATAAGCCCTTGTGTTATTTGATTATCATGAGACAGTGGGTATACGTTGTATTGCTGACAGTGCCCTGTTTTGGAGGATTTCTGCACTCAGTAATTCAACTTGGCACTATGTATGGGCTTCCATTTGGTGGCCCCAATGTCACTGATCATTTTGTATGTGACATGTATCCCTTATTGAAACTTGTCTGTGCTTACACACCTAACAGATTTGACTATTTTGCATATCATCATTTATTTTTATTTTTATTTATTTATTTATTTATTTACTGTGGGGGATGTATTGAGGGTACAAGAAAAGAGGTTACTCTGATTGCATTTGTTATGTAAAGTCCCTCTTACAATTGTGTCTTGCCTCAAAAGGTGTGTCACACACCGAGACCCCACCCCCTCCCTCCTTCCCTCTCTCTGTTCTTCCTTTCCCCCACCCCCAACGTGTACTAGGCCATTAATTGTCCTCATATAAAAATTGAATACATAGGATTCATGCTTCTCAATTCTTGTGATGCTTTACTAAAAATAATGTGTTCCACTTCCATCCAGGTTAATACAAAGGCTGTAAAGTCTCCATCTTTTTTAATGGCTGAATAGTATTCCATGATATATATATACCACAGCTTGTTAATCCATTCCTGGGTTGGTGGACTTTTAGGTTGTTTCCACATTTTGGCGATTGTAAATTGAGCTGCAATAAACAGTCTAGTGCAAGAGTACTTATGATAAAGGATTTTTTTCCTTCTGGGTAGATGCCCCGTAATGGGATTGCATGATCAAATGGGAGGTCTAGCTTGAGCTCTTTGACGGTTCTCCATACTTGCAGACCCAGCAGCAGTGTAAAAGTGTTACTTTCTCCCCACATCCATGTCAGCATCTGCAGTTTTGAAATTTTTGTGATGTCAGCCAGCCACTCTTGCTGATGTTAGATGGTATCTCAGGGTGGTTTTGATTTGCATTTCTATAATAATTAGGGTTGATGAGCATTTTTCATATGTTTGCTAGCCATTCATCTGTCTTCTTTAGAGAAGGTTCTAATCACCTGTCTTCCCCATTGATATCATCATTTAAAAAAAGAGAGTTTTATGTATTTCATTTCTTCCCAGACTTGACTTTTCCATTTTGATGATTTGACCTCCAGCTGTCCTTTTGCAATTTCCCCCCAAAGGGTGCAGTTCTATCAATCCTGTTATAGATAGTTACTACCCTTTTGGCATCTCTGGAGATGCAGAGTCTACCTACAGAATTATGATAAAGGTCCCAATGAATTTAATTAGACAAGAATTGCTCTTGGAGATGCACCAATTGAATGACTCAACAGTATACACTGTAGTTCAAATGTAGATAAAGTTTCCACAGACTTTTGCCCTTACCTCAGAGAGGTGTTTGTCTATACCAGTATCCACATGGTTAGCTTTTTTAGGAAGTGAAGTGATAGACTTCAAACGTAATAATACAAGGATTAAAGTAGTTCTCCATCCTCAGACTACCTCATCACAAAAATTCAACTATGCTGTATGCAGACAGGTTAGTATAATTGATTGAAAATTAAAATGTTGTAAAGTCTATTTCATTATTTAATTTTTATTTGTATAAAACACAAACTGAAAATATTATATTAATTCACAGTACTCTGTCCCATAAAGATGATTTTTTCTTTAACCGCAAAATGCTTATTTAATCCATTCATCCTTTGATAGGTATAATAATCATGGGAGTGTGATATCTCTTAGATATACTGATTTCCTTTCTTACCCAACAGTGGGATTGCAGAATCATATGATAATTTTAGTTTGGGGGGGTTTTTTGAGGAATTTCCACCTGTTTTCCATAGTGTCTGCACTAATTTACGTTCCCACCATGTATGAACATTCCCCTTTCTACACACTTGCCAGCAGTTGTTATTTTCTGTATTTTTTTTTGTTGGTATTTTAAATGCTAGTTTACTACTAAGACACCAATTCAATGGTGTGCAGTAAAACACATAAGTCTAATATTAAACCATAGTGTATGGGTTGAGTGTAAAGCAGAGCACCATGTGCCTTTAAAACTGATCAATTTTACACAGCAGATGTTTTCCTCATACCTTGTTTTCTGTATTTTTGATAATCGCCATTTGAATTGGAGTGAGATGATACCCTGTCATCTGCAGAAACGTGGAGGGAACTATAAAACATTATGTTAAGTGAAATAAGCCAGGCACAGAAAGACGCATATCACATCGTCTCACATGTAGTAGTAAAAAATTGATCTCACGGAGGTCGTGAGTAGAATTGTGGTGCCCAGAGGCTGGGTAAGGTAGTAGGAAGGGAGGATGAAAAGAAGTTTCTTAATGGGTTAAAAAATATGTATATATAATATAGGTAGAAAGAATAAGACCTGGTGTTTGGTAGCACAATACTGCTACTATAGTTATTAATTTTTTTTTTATTTTATTGTTGGGGATTCATTGAGGGTACAATAAGCCAGGTTACTCTGATTGCAATTGTTAGGTAAAGTCCCTCTTGCAATCATGTCTTGCCCCCATAAAGTGTGACACACACCAAGGCCCCACCCCCCCGTCCCTCTTTCTTCTTTCCCCCCCATAACCTTAATTGTCATTAATTGTCCTCATGAAATGATGAATGTTTGAGGTGATGGATATTTTAGTTACCCAGATTTGACCATTCTACATTGCATGCTTATTCAAAATATCACATGTGCCCCTTAAATATATGCAACTATTATCTATCCATCAAAATAAAAAAATAAATAAATATTTATTTAACATTTGTTTGTTATTAGGACTAATTTTGCCAACAATGAAGGTTTGGGATGTGTTTGTTCCTAACCAGATTCAGACTTCATTAGGTTATGTTTATGACATTCTGCTGATAATCCCAGCAATTTAAAAGGTAACTTTTTTTCCTGACTGAATCAGATTTCCTTCAAGCATGGAAAGAGTTGGACACATGGGAATATTTCAAGGCCCAGTGATGGTGCATAAGTTATTTTGCCCTCTGTGTTCACAGAGATGGTGACAGTGTATACAGCTGTGATCTCTCAGGACAAAGAGGAGGTATAGTATCACAATCCGACCTTGGACTGAATGATTGACCCCTTGTGCAGATAACCCACGCAGTTTATACATAATATTCTCAACTCAGGCTTTACACTATGCAGTCGTACATTGGTGGTGTGGGAATTCAGAGTCTTTTAAAAGTTCTTCTAAGTGATTCTGATAGTAAGCCACATTACCAGTCCTTTGTGATTGGCAAAATATATGTGAAATACTCAATGCTGTAATAGTCTTTTTGGTATTTTAAGATTATAAAAATCCAGAATAAATGTACTTTTAAATATCAGTGTTCTTAGAAACTAATTTCAAGCATTCACTATTTGGCGGCTATTTTAAAAGAGAGCTGGGTTACTGAATATTGATATGATATCGTTTTTTCTTGGTGTGTGTGTGAAGACTTCTTTCCCTCTTGTTTCCCCCACCCCACTTCTGGCAGGTGTCTGCCTCCCACATTTTCATTGTTTCACATACAACCTCTTTCCTCTCCCTGCCTCATAGGCATAAATGTAAACCGTGCTCACAACACCAACATGTAAAATCCTCAATATTTTCCCATGTTCATATAATCATATACAAGCATATATAAATGGATGCATGTATGGTATTTTTTTCATTTTATAATAATATCACATTATACATAATTTTATGCTTATTTATTACTCAACAGTACCTATGGGGATTTCTCTAACAGTACGGCATAACTGTAATTCTTTAAATGGCTTTAGTCCATTTAATAGAGTTTGAATTCTATTGAATCATTTCTCTATTGGTTAGCATTTACTCTAATCTTTTTTTATTTTGTTCTTTCTTATTTAATGCCATATTAATAATGCCACAAAAAAAAAACCTTGTGTACTGGGGCTTTAATGTCTATGGGATAGATTCTAAAGAATGATTTTCCTGTGTGGAAAAGTATTTTTACTTTCAGTAGAGATTGCTAAATTATGTTCCCAAAATATAAAATTCCCAAGTTCACTATCAGTGTAAGCAAATGCCCTTTTATTCTTACCAGTCACAGCTGTTATCATTTTTAAAACTTTTTTGTTCGTCTGATGAATACGAAGTGATATTTTAAAATTTTCCACAAAGAAAAAAATAGTGATTTTGTTTTTTACTTTGAATTTTTCTGTTTATGGGTGAACTTTAGCATCCTGTCATATTCTTTTTGGCATTTGGATGTACTTTTCCTTTAATTGCTGGTTTATATCATTTGTCCATTTTGTTATTGTTTTGTTCATTGATTGCTCACAGCTTTTTGTATATTTTCAATATTAACTCTGTGTATGTCTTCTGTAAAGTAAATCTTTTCTTGAGACTACTGTTGTCTATTGATTTTATGATATCCTTTCCTAAATTTAAAAAAAAATTGAAATTCTCAAATATGTTTATCTGGAATTTCAATGATTACTCAAGAAAGTTTTTCCACCATACAATGTAAAGGGTCATTTCTTTTACTAATTTGAAAGTAAATATATAATAAATCTTACTTATTTTTACATTAAATATTTAACCCATTTTAATTTTATTTTTATTTATGGGATTAGCTATGTGTTCAATTTTCTTAGTGTCCTGATAGAAGTCTAATTGTGGCAGACTCATGTATTTGATCATTTGTCCTTTTCCACACCTGCCTCCGTTTACTTATTTCTTTCTCCATTCGTCTAAGATGGCTGAGGTTGGGAACCATGATTTAATCAGCACTGTAGTCTTATAATCTCAGACAATTCTGCAACATGATAAATCATGATGCCTATTGTTGAATGAATAAACAAATTATCCTAAAGTTTTGTGAAGTTATTATTGATAATCATATTTGCAGGTAATTTTTCCCTGAACACTGAAATAAGGACGTCCTATGGAACAAAGGAACGTGACTGAGTTTGTCCTCTTAGGACTCACTGAGAACCTCGAGGGCCAGAAAATATTGTTTGTTGTGTTCTTGCTCATCTACACTGTAACAGTGGCAGGCAACCTGCTCATTGTCGTGACCGTGGTGGTCAGCCCAACCTTGGATGCCCCTTTGTACTTCTTCCTTGGCAACTTGTCATTTATGGATGGCGTTTATTCCTCCACAGTGACCCCAAACATGATTATAGACTTACTCTATGAGAAGAAAACCATTTCCTTCCAAGCTTGCATGGCCCAGCTTTTTGTAGGACACTTACTTGGTGGTGCTGAGATTTTGCTCCTGGTTGCCATGGCCTATGACCGGTATGTGGCCATCTGCAAACCCCTGCATTACTTAACCGTCATGAACCAACGGGCATGTGTCCTGCTACTGCTGTTAGCCTGGTTTGGAGGTTTTGTACACACTGTAGTTCACCTTCTCTGTGTTTATAACCTTCCCTTCTGTGGCCCCAATGTCATCGACCACTTCATCTGTGACATGTACCCCTTACTAAAGCTTGCCTGCACTGACACCTATGTCATTGGCCTCACTGTGGCTGCCAATGATGGAGCCATCTGTGTGGTCATCTTTACGCTCTTACTCATCTCCTACGGGGTCATTCTGTACTCGCTGAAGAATCTTAGCCAGGAGGGGAGACGTAAAGCCTTGTCCACCTGTGGCTCCCACATCACTGTGGTGGTCCTCTTCTTTGTCCCTTGTATTTTTATGTATGTGAGACCCCCTTCTACTTTACCCATTGATAAATTTTTGAGTGTGTTTTACACAGTAATCACCCCTATGTTGAACCCCCTAATCTATACTCTGAGAAATGCAGAGATGAAAAATGCCATGAAGAAACTTTGGATCGGATAAAGAAAATGAAATAACAAAGGAATGTATCACTTATTTTCTTTTTTTTTATAAATTAAAATTTGTATTCTGAAGTATTCACATACAATTGTAAGAAATAATATAGAGATCCCATAGACACTTAACCCAGTTTCCCTCAGTTATAACATCTTAAAAAACCATACTACAATATCACAACCAGGATATTAACATGGTATCACCTATTTTCAATGAAGAGTTGGACCCTCCAGGAAAGCCATGTGTGATTATTTAACTATAGTAAATTTTTTCCCAGATTTAATAACTTGTATGCAATGAAAAATATTGATTGTGTGAATACTTCCAATGATAAAAATATATTTTTAAGATTTTCATAATTTTTTAGGAAAATATATGTTTATTTTGGGGGTGGAACTATAAAGATTTATAGAGAGACTATGAATTTATGTGCTATATTTGACACTGTAAATTTATTTTAGTTAATAGAAGATGTTCTCATGCTTCTCTCTTAAAGCTAGTTCTTTTTCAGAATCTGCAGTGCTTCCAGATTTCAGAAGCATAAAATAAGAAATGAAACATAAAGGTTTAGTTCACTCTTCCTCACATAAAAGCAGAGCATATTAATACTTAAAGTATATATTTTATTTTGTATTTGTAAGATACATGGTATTTTAATATAGAATTTTGCTCATATACATGGTATTTTAATATGGAATTTTGTTAATACTTCTGAACATATTAAGGTGGAAGAGGAATAATGCTTCAGAGTTTTAATATTAATCATAAGGAGGCTAAGTATACAAAAAGAATCTGAGTGAACAAGGAAGATATGCAGAAAAAAGAACCAAATAGAACTTACTTTTCCAATTGGAAAATTGGAAAATCACTAGTTCTTCAAGACGGGCAGCTTTGTTTTGTGCCATATTTTCCAGAGGTGATCCATTCATCTTCCCAGGTAGTTTAAAATATCACGTGATGCCTCTATTTATTTTTCAATACCCCATCTCATGGCCTTCTAAAAAAGAGCCAGGCCCTCCCTTTCATTCATTGAATTAGCAAAGTCCATTATCCACGAGCTTCAAACATTCAATGCAGAGCTTGGCACCAGGTAATTTGGAAAATATCCTTATGAAGAAAAATGTTGGTTATATATGTTGTTTTAATTCTTACCGTCTTTATTAATGTATTTCAGATCACTATGTAATAAAGAGACATTTTGTTTTATTTGACAGAAATCTTTTTTTTATTTATTTATTTTTATTAAACCATAGCTGTATACATTAGTATGATCGTGGGGCACCATACACCAGGGAAGAGGTCTTGTTCCCTACAGCCGTGGCCCCTCACAAATCCAGACTAAGGAAGGAAGCAATAACAATGAGCTCTCTGACTACATGTTCTCTACCAGATTAGGGGTGGATAGTGTTTTATTTCAAGCCTGATTCAGAGAGAAATTTTCACAAAGATTTAAATAAAGATTTCTGTCATAAGAAATCTTTCCTGGTAAATCACACTGTGTGAGTAACTTTGTATTATTATTTTTATCCCTATTAGTATCACATGGAGATTTCTTGTATCATTTCAAGTTCTTCCCAAACATAACACTATAAATAGTATCAAACATTTGATTGTACCAGAGTTTACATAACTAAGTTCTTCACTTTGGTACATTTTAAAATTTCTAGTTATTTTAATAATAGATGGTTTCAGTTAATCATTGTTTATGTTCATTGTTCTGTAAATTCCCTGAAGTCAGAAATGTTACTTACTTGTCTTTGTGACCTCTGTTCTTTGTACAACTTCTGGGATATAAAATCCACTTCATATACTCTGTCAATTACTGTGTTCTTGAATTCTTGATTTATTACAGTCAGAATTTTTGCTGATGAATTTTGATGAACTCTATATTGAATATACATGTTTATACCACTCTTCTTTGATGTTTGCTATTTATATCTACCTTGTTATGGGATTTATGTTATGATCATCTTTTACTTTCTAATTTCTTCTATCATATCACACTTTGTAAAATTCCATTTCTCTCTGGTGACTTTATAAATTTTAACATTTTTTAAAATAACTTTTCAAAAAAATTGTTTTCCGCCCAGTGATAATTGTTTTTATTTGTGATTAGAAAATATGTAAGTCTATTTTCCCAAATAGGTAAAATAATCTGCCAATTTAATTTATTAATTTTTAATTATTTTTAGTAATAATTTAAAATTTCTTCTTTTTATATATCAATTTATTTTTTTACAGCTAGAAGCTTCAATCTTTGGTCATATTTTCTGTTTCTATTCCTTCCTTCTTTCCTCCCTCCCTCTCTCCCTCACTCCCTGCCTTCATTCTTCCTCTTTTTCTTTCTTAATTAGGGATAGTATCCCCTAATTATTCACCTTTTTCAAAAGTTTCTTGCAGTTCCTAACTATGTATTCTTTCTGATAAACCTTAGAGCTATTTTTTAAGTTTGAAAACTTTGCATAATGTGATGTTTAGAATTTCATGAGCAAATTTATTTTGACAAAAATGGTATAATATAATGTACAGTTTTTCCATCTACAATAAATACATCTATTGTGAAGGTTTGATAACTCTCAATCAAATTTGTAACCATCTTCAGAGGGTCTATATACATCTTGGTTTTTGACTTTTCATTTATGGAGGCTCCAAGGCAACTTCACTCATATAACTGATACTGTGGCAGGAATGGCTAGAAAGCCCGTCTCTTTTAGATCCTTTTCTTCTCCATCTGGACACAGGATTATGTAGACAAGACCTTTCCAGTGAAGTTGTCAGATCTCAGAGTGGGGAGGCAGGATTTAAAGCTCCCAAGACAATCAGGACCATTGCATCAATTTGAAGTCCGCGATCTCAACTAAAATCAGACTCAGTGAGGCTGGAGCCCCTTGGTGCAGTTCCTATCACATAACTCCTTCATCGTGGTTTTTCTCTATTTAGGAGCTATGACCTCGATATAGGCTGTTTCTTCCCCAGGCCCAGCATACAATGGAGGAAGGGAGACAGATAATGAAAACAGACCCTCCTGTTCGCGAGGGAAGGCTGTGGTGCTATCTTGAGGGCGATTCCCTTAAACACCCCGTAGAATTTCCACCCTTTTATTGGCATTCACTCCATTATACAAGCACCACACCCACAGATATCTTTACTCTAGCCCTTCTCAGGATAGGACTAAAAGTCTGTGGGACTTAAGAGTCTCACAAATATTTTTGTCCAGTTGAGAGTGTTTATGAGACACATTCTTAAATCTTTCCGAAGTCTTGAGAAAGGATCTTCCATCCACAACTTTGAGATGGTATTTCTTCTGATAGCATTTCTTACTTTGAGAGTCTCTTTCTCTTTGGAGAGGCTGGGAATGAGAATCAGTTTTACTTTTGAAAAAAAAATCAAATTATGGCTCTTTTATTAATATGTTCTTTTCTAAATTCTGCCTGGAGACTTAAATGATACTCTTTTAACTCATCTTTCTCCTCCTATACATTATCACTCCAGACATAGTTGTAAGAAACATTTGGAAATCTTGGCTGGATCCTGTTCTTAAGCATGTTTTCTATTTTCTGCATTACTGCAGGTGTCAGTATTGATAAGCTTTGCCATCACCGAATAACATAGGTTACTTTTTTGTTCTCTCCAAGGACAATTTCTCCCATCTCTTCAGCCTTGACTTACAGTGTCCTTGAGATCCGCCCAGCTGCCATACATCTTCTGCTACTAAAGCCAATGCCACATCCTTTACGTTTTCGTTTTGGAAGCACCACACTGAGTGGTTCCACTTTTTATTCAGCTTGTCTCTTGCTACCTGGTGCAACAGTGCACCTGTTTTGTGACTTAACCACTGTTTGATTTTACCTCAAAATTTTGTGGGCCAGGAATTCAGGCAGTGGGCCAGCTGGGTATTATTTCTTCTGTTTCATGTGGCATGGACTGACGTCGCTCTATTATTTACCTAATGACTGGGTTGTCTGTAGGGTCCAGAACATCTCAATTCACATTTATAATACCTTAAGTGTGATGACCAGAAGAGATCCCCTGGGTCCCTCATCCTGTCCATTTAGATGAAGGACCACAGGTCTCTCCTGTAGGATAGTCAGTCTTCTTACATGTTGCTAATATTTAGTATTATACTAAATGAAAGTAGATATAAATATAATATAAACATCAATTATAATAAATAAATATAATAGTATTTAGTATTATATTTATTATCTACTTTTATTTATTTCCTTTTTCTTTAATTTATTCTTCTGTTCTAGCTTCTTATGATAAAATCTCAAATAGCTGCTTTTAAATATTTATTTTTCATATAAGTTTCTAAAGCTATAAATTTCCCTCCCAATACTATTTTGGTGGCATCTCATACATTTTGATATATTCTTTTTACTGTTTAGTTCTAAATATTTGCTTATGTCCATTATTATTTCTTTTTATTTTCTTTTCTTCAGACAGAGTCTCACTTTGTCACCCCCGATTGAGTGCCCTAGCATCATAGTTCACAGCAACCTCAAAATCTTAGGCTCAAGTGATTCTCTTACCTCAGCCTCTCGAGTATCTTGGACTCTAGGTGCCCACCACAACGTCCAGTTATTTTTAGAGATCGGTGTCTTGTTCTTGCTCAGGCTGGTCTTGAACTCCTGAGCTCAATCAATCCACCTCCGTCAGCCTCCCAGAATGCTCAGATTATAGGTGTGAGCCACCATGCCCAGCCCTATAATGATTTCTTGATTCATATGTTACTTTCATATGTTAGTAATGTTTATTACTAAGTTTCCCAGTATTTGGAGAGTTTTCTAGACAGCCATATTGGCTGTTTATTTCTGCATAACAGATTACTCCAAAACTTAGTGGCTCAAAACAATAGGCACTCATGATGCTTCTGCTGGTTGAGAAAAGACATGGTTTTACAGGTTCCTGTGCTCCAGGGTCTCTCACAGGCTGTAATCCAGGTGTTTGTTGGGACCATAGTGTCACAGGATGGTTTGGCTGGGGAGGGATCGACTTCTAAGCTTGACAGGGTTCAGTTTCTCAATATAAATCAAATATCTTTTGAAAGTTTAATTCTAATTGCATACCACAGCACTTTGAAATTGTTTTTTACATTTCATTGTCACAATATAAACACCTAAATATGCTATTATTCATTTTGCTTTAGATAATTAACTTTTAAAAAGCATTGAGGAAAAGACAAATGATCTCTCCTCCTTATATATCATTTCAACTTTCTTCATTCTTTTATAAAAATCCTGATTTTCATATAATAATTGTTTTCTTCACATAAAGAACTCCTCTTTGCATTTATTATAACAGGTCTGCTGGCTGTTTCTTTCCTCCTCCTCTGAAATACATGGATGATCATTGAATTGTTGGCAATACCATCAGCTATTAAAAAAAAAAAAATAGCTGAAAGACTGAAAAGTGAACAGCAATTTCAAAAGCTTTCCAGTGCAGAGGTGTGGAAATAGAGCTTGAAGTTCAAGTTCTGCCAGGTTGGGGGGATATGTGAAAGACACTTCAGCTTTCTATTGAAACTCAAGAAAGTCCACCCTGCGTTAACATATACATCCAGGATTAGGATTATACTAGAGGATTTTTACACATTATTGTACCAATCAGGCTATTCCTTTTCCTTCTTTATTCTTTATCTCCCTGAAAGCAAGGTGGCTCACCGACAGCTCTCCTGGAGACACCCGTGCACATTCAGCCAGGATTCTGGCTCTTGGATCATCTGCTCAACCCACTACAGTCTGATCAGAAATACAGCCTTGATATGGGCTGCCAGTGTTTTCCTCACTATGAGAAAGGCACAGGCTTCATTAAGGTGGACTAAACGATCCTCTTTGAATGGATTGTCCAAGGTCTCCACTCAATGAATGAAACCACACTAGCTCTTTGTATGTAAAATACAAAAAATCTGCTCAAATGAAAAGAGGTCCTGTGCTTTTCCTAGCATCAGTTGACTTTATGTCATATATGAAAGAAATAGAGTTTTGTTCTCTAGAGTTGAGATAAATCACGGGGAAAGAATAGTAGTGTCCTTTCTGGAAATTATCAGCCATCTGTATGCTCCGTTCCCATCTGTCATGATTTTTCCTTTTAATCATTTATTACTTATATAAACTCAGTTTCAGCTTTTGATTAAGCTATTACTATGTGGATTGTAAGGGGCATTAAATGTTCATGTGATGTACTTTGCAGCTATGTATGCCCATTGGCCCTGGGAAATCTGTGCTTTGGTTCAATGAGATGAAATTTGGGATATCAAATTCTTCACCCCCGCATTTCTCAGTGTATAGATTATGAGATTCAATATAGGGGGTCAATTGAATTTTAAAAGCTTGATAGTTTTTCCTTCAGGCCCCCATCTCCTGCCATGGACTTTACAAACTTTGATATAGTGTATTTTTATTATCACCAAGCTCAAAATATTTTCTAAGTTCTGTTGTTATTAATTTTACTATAGGTCAGTTCTAGGTATCTCTGGTTTTTGCCTTCAGGGCTTTATGTGCCTTAAAGGAAAATAATTCATTTTATCCAAAAACACTATTTGAGGTGGTGGAGAAATTGAGGGACAGAGACTTTCCAACAGTCAGAGTAAAACCCTCCTTTGCCAGGGACATGGTAGGGTAAGGGGACTGGGGGCTCTTTCAACCTTCCTTTTGGTTTAAATATTACTGTTTTACCTAAATATTTCATAATGTAAAACACAATTTATGATTAAATTTACTGCAAACTTTTTCTTTTCCCATCACCATCTTTTCACATTACTTGGCATTGAGCTACTTTTTCTTGGCAAGACCCAAGTCTTTTTTCCTTTATGGATTATTCTAAGGAATAAAACTGTTCAGAGACATAACTTCCTTTGAATCTGTTCCAAATATTCTAATTAACTCATCGGTAATGACCTTACCTTTCTTTCATCTAAAATAGTGGTGATTTAAAAAGTCATAAGCTGTAATTCTACCTATAAATGTAAGAATTATTTTCCTGATAAAATAACCCAGGAGATTTTTGGTAACTCAATTTTCTTCCCAGGCTGGAGCATGTGTTCAGGTGATATCTTCTACATGAATGTTTTCTTGTTATACCCATCATTGCTGTAGAAAATTGTGGAAGGTCTTGATTTCCTTGGGGAGACATAGGGAGATGCTTTTAAATAGGAAAGCAGTGGCCATAGGAGTATGCTATTTGAATGACTGGAAAACTGAAGAGTTCTTCTACTGTGCATGAGAAAGCTCTGTCACTGGCTTACCAGGATGTTACATTCCAGCATTTTCCTTGTTAGGTGCAGAACTTAGTCGCCAAGCACAGGAATGTTATCATAAATCCTCAGTCAAGGCTAAGTACTTTACAGTTGCCTCATCATAATTGATAAGGCAGGGAAAAATTGAAGTAACTAAGTCTAAGGTTGCTAAATTTCTTGTTTATTTGTGCTACAAAATAATGGGGTTGGCCATGTTGATTTCACCAATTAGGTCAATTTTTTACATAGTTATGCAAACACAGCATTTTTGTTTTTCTATGAAGAAATTTTTCCACCAGGTGGAATAGTCACCTATCATTGTACAGTAAATATTGAGATCACATTTAAGTGCCTTTATATTTTAGGCACGCACTTTGAATGCTTCAACACCTCTCTGAAGGACCGAGATAATGGGAAACCTGTGTGGAAATATGGAAATGGTAGCCACTTGGATCTATTTTTAGATTCACTAAACATCCCTATTACATATTATTGTGTGTTAATCATGTTAGGAAGAACATCTTCTCATGTGTTCTCTGATCACATACACAAGGGTGAGATATGCACAATTTTTTCAGTGAAAGAAGCTTTACCAAGGACAAGACCTAAGATGTGAATTCCTGAAATGATTGCCAAGAAATACTCATTGAAAATTTCTGTGATGTAATGAAATGTCTTAAACATCATATATTTCATTGGAGAAATCAGAGTTGGAAAAATTAAGCTAGCAAAACAAAAAATTAATCAGAATACACAAAATATGTTTGGTTTTAGCATACAGCCTAATAGATGTTCATTTTTCATTTAACCAAATAACAAGAGAAATACGTAACACTTATAACAGATAAAGCAGTGGATTTCTAATCTCAGGTTATGGAATTTTATCTTTTAGGTGATAATTACTTTTAGATATTTGAGTTAGAAATCTAAATTTGTGTATTTTAGCGAGGGGAGGTGAAGGGAGGGTAATTAATGAGACCACACCTACGGTGCATTTTACAAAGGTACATGTTACATTTACTAAGTGTAGAGTATAAATGTCTGAACACAATAACTAAGAAAATTCAGTGAAGGCTATGTTAACCAGTTTGATGAAAATATTTCAAATTTTATAAAAAACCAGCACATTGTACCCCATGATTGCATTAATGTAAACAGCTATGATTTAATGAAAAAAAAAGATATTCTCCTGCAAAAAATAAATAATAAAATTGTGTATTTAAACAAGTGTGTTAAAATGTAAAGGAACAAATGCTCAGTATATTCTGCAGTATGATATGGGCTTTTATGTATGAATGTAAAAATTATCCCAGCAAGCATGTTAGGGATAGTATCTCAGCAAAAACAACACTTGGACATTAGCTTGCCTACTGTCATTTAGAAATATTTACAATTGTAATTATAAACTATTATAGAGAGATTTTGTTATGATATTTTATCTTTTAAAAATGTCATATTCTTGGGCGGCGTCTATGGCTCAAGGAGTACGGCGCTGGTCCCATATGCGGGAGGTGGCGGGTTCAAACCTATCCCCGGCCAAAAACCACAAAAAAAAAAAAAAGTCATATTCTTAAGAAACTATGTGGAATTATTTTTTAGAAAAGTCTTAACATAGTGTTCTCAGGGGAAAGTCTAGTAACACTTTTAAAGTATTAAATCTTTGATGACTTAAACTGTATGTATCCTAACTCACACATAAATAGTTAAATTGTCTAATAGAAGTGAACTTTAGCATTGCTGATTAAAGGGGGAAAGGGTACTAAGTCTTGCAGAAAGTAATGTGTGAGAGAAAAAGAGATTGGTTTTAGATGACTTTATACCCTTATGTTCTTCAACATTTATGCCATTATTGGTCTATAGCTTCACTGACAAAATGGCTGAATTATGTGAATAAGACGTATAGAATATTCATCACAGCTGGTGTCTAGAGAGAGCTCAAACTCTTCCTGCACCTCCCCCACTGCCAAATCTATGTAAATGGACTCATCTTGTCTACATGTGAGGTTTTTTAATTCTGTAATTTTTCCCAGCAAAGAATAACCACTAAGTTTAGGTTTGTATCTATATTTGTCCCATTCTTCTCTGCTCTTTAAGTTTGTCCTTAACTGTCATATCTGGAAACTTGTAAAAAATCAATGCTTTTTTTTTTCTTTTCTAATTTTTATAAGTTTTCTTTACTGGTATCTGGCATGGGTTTTTAAATTATGGATCCACCAAGATGCCTCCTGAATACTAGCCTCACTTAATTAAAACATTAATATCCTTACTACTTATGGATATATATTATTAACTATAATTTCTCTGTCTTCTGATTTAATACTTATTTTCTTTCATTTTCCACTATGTGATGGGTCCAACTTCCTCCCTGTTACTCTGCAGGCTTCTTGTCAAACTCTATCCCAGCACAGGTAAAATTACTACTCACTTATAATTAGATAGGCAATTCTGAAATATACTATTTTATTGTATGACCAGAAAGAAGCCCATGAGTAATGGATGTAAAATTTGATTTATCTTGGACTCTGTCTATAATTGTTTTCAAGTTGATCGAGACTGAAGTGCTTTTTTCTGACCCAGTGTGGAGGGTTTAGCAGGTTCTGTGCTAGGCACTTCGTTGTAATAAAAAAAAAAAAACCTAAGGAGTAAACACTATGGGTATCCCCATTCTCAATATGATGACACTGACACACAGAGAGTTATTAGGTGGCTCCGTCACATAGTCAGTGGTGAAGCTGGATTGTGGCAGAGGCAGTGCAGCTCCAGAGTCCACATTATTCTCCACTGTGCTGTGCTCTGTCTCCAAGGATGTCTTGGATCGTAAATATGTACACCCTGAATGGGAAACTCATGTTCGTTATTTGCTCAGTGTAATAATCTAATCTCATTTGCTACTGGCTTGCATTTTTTAAGTAACAGTGATAATCTGAGATATTGTTTTCCAAGTATAAAAATATGAAAAATGAAAGAAATGTCAACAGAGTAGAATAAAGTAAAGGTGGAGAATAGTATCATAGTTACCTTGACTGGACTGGATTCTGAGATTGTCTAGTTGAGTCCCATTATTTTCCAAGGAGCTCACTTTGATAGTCTTATAATTATACTTAGAAAATGACTCTTCCATTGAGCTTGGAATTTTCTCTGAAGTATTCCTCTTTTAGGAATCTACACATTGAATCTCTCTTTTTCAGCACTCATAGTATTTAAATAGGATTGTAAATAAAACCATGTCACACTGTTATTTATCTTTCAGTGTCTATTTAATCCTCCTTCATCACCTAGCTAACTCCAATAGTTCTGAAAAATAATATTAGGTGCTAGTGTGGTAGCTGGTGACAGCCAAGAATTAGTTTAATTCAGTTCAAAATCAATTGCCCGAGGGCAGGATTATATAAAAGTGTGTTAAATATTATAGTACAAGTAAAGAGAATTATAGACCAAAAAAATGTTAATTAAATATGTAGTTAGTACAATCTCTTGATATTTAATGAGATATTCATGAAGACAGAAAAGCTTTTGGAGTATAAAGGATTAAAGGTTGATAGTAGACTTCCATAGTATTTTGTGAGATATTTCAGAAGAGGTTACATTTATTGCAATACAGATCATATTGTAAAGATACCACAACTGCTCCAAAATTCAGAGGACTGACTCTATGCCAATTGATTTATTTATAGTTTATTGTTACAACCAGAGAGTAAGCACTTAGTGAGCAGGAACACTTTCCCTGATGTTTGTGCCACAGAGTAACATATTTTAAATAGAGTTACATAATGTGTGAATGCTTATTGAGCCCTTATCTATTTTTCTCTATAGAATATCCATAAAGACTTAGAGATAGAAGTTTTTACCTATTTGGCCCCAAAGAAAATCATCTGGGGAGAAATGGAATTGTTAAAGAAAAGCCTATTGTGAGCTTGAGAAGAGGAACTCCATAGATATTTTTAGGTAGTGTATATTGTGGGTAAACCACAGTTGAAGATATGAAAAAGATGTATGTGCTCCAAGATATTGTGGATGTGCTCATAGTGCTATTTACAATTTCATTCCAGGTCCTGTTCCCCTGAGCTCTCAGCTCTGACACAAACCTTACAGATGAGTAAATGGGAGAGAGTAACAATGTCACCAAATTTGTCCTCCTGGGATTCACTCAAGATCCTTATGGGCAAAAAGCATCACTGGTAATGTTTTTGCTCACATATCCTGTGATGATAATGGGCAACCTGCTCATCGTGGTGACTATCCTCAGGAGCCCCTCCCTGGGCTCCCCGATGTACTTCTTCCTGGCCTCCCTGTCACTCATGGACGCTGCTTATTCCTCTGCCATTTCACCCAAATTGATTGTAGACTTACTCTGTGACATAAAGACAATTTCCTTCCAAGCCTGCATGGGCCAGCTCTTTATAGAACACATATTTGGGGGATCTGAGGTCTTCCTTCTGGTGGTGATGGCCTCTGATCGCTATGTGGCCATCTGTAAGCCTCTGCACTATTTGACCATCATGAATAGGCGAGTTTGCATCCTTCTGTTGGTGGTGGCCTGGGCTGGAGGCTTTATGCCCTCTGGGGTTCAAATTGTCTTTGTGTACAGCCTCCCCTTCTGTGGGCCCAATGTCAACCACTTTGCTTGTGACATGTACCCATTACTGGAACTTGCCTGCACAGACACCTACTTTCTAGGTCTCACTGTGGTTGCCAGTGGTGGAACAATCTGCATGGTGGTCTTTATCCTTCTCCTCATCTCTTATGGAGTCATTCTAAGCTCCCTTAAGACTTATAGTCAGGAAGGGAGGCGTAAGGCCCTGTCTACCTGCAGTTCCCACATCACCGTGGTTGTCCTTTTTTTTGTTCCCTGTATGTTCATGTATGTTAGACCTGTGTCCAACTTTCCTATTGATAAGTTCATGACTGTATTTTATGCAGTTATCACTCCCATGTTGAATCCTTTAATATATACTTTGAGAAATTCAGAGATGAAAAGCCCTGTGGAAAAACTCTGGTATAAAAAGTTAAATGTGAATGGAATAAGAATGTCTTTTGCACTGACCACATTTGTTACCAGTTCTAAGGCAATGCACAGACGGTGAATTCTAACGATAGATTGTATAGTCAATTCAACTGATTCTCTAGGGATGCTTCTTTTCATTTTTACAAAGACATTGGAAAAGTGGAATCAATTACCTTTTGAGATTAAGATCAATCTACCTAAGAAATTATTCAGGATGAATAAAAGATATGCAAGTTGAAGTAAAAATAAAAGTAAGGTCATATTGTAAATGTATTTTTCTTAGTTTATATTGAAATGGCACTTAGAAGAAAGTGGTTTATTCTTCTTTAAGGAAAAAAACAGGTGTTTTTGAAAATTTGCTATCACTTGTTCATGAGAAAGCATTTTGGCCAATACTTAGAACAAATTTCTAGGGCCCAAAGAGTAAATTTTAAGTTTTAATGTTCACTATGTTATCCACAAAGCAGCTTTCTTTACCTGTATCATGCATTTTTCCTTCTGATTACTTCTGCTTCTCAGGCCAATGTCCATGCTTTCCAGTTCAGGGCACTTGGTTGGCAGATGATATTATTAGTTAAAGACACTATCAGTGGACAATTTTGTTGGATGAAATGTGGATGCAGAAGAAACAGATTCTAGTTCTTGATTATGAGGTAGATACTGAACTTTCTTATATTTTTGTGATTTTCTTCAGTCTTTATGTGCATTTTTGCCATTCTTAGAAGAACATATAAAATTTCTCACTTTGTGTTCATGAATCTGTAGGTATGGGTAAAGAAATGTGTTGTTTTGCATAAGCAATGTGTTTCCTAAATGTTATATTCAAGTTTAATACTTTTACTTATAGACTTAAAGATGATTTGTGTGGTATAAATAGTTTTGATTTTCAATTTTCTAAAAAAATGAGTTTTTCTCAATTAGCAACCATCTTGGAATATCACAAATCAGGAAGAACACAGAATTGCTTTCATCGAATATGCAACATTATTTATGCTTTCTTATAATTTATAATTAAGGAAATAAATTTTAAGGCGAGACCACACTATGCAGCATACGACAAGGGTATAAATCAATTCTGTCAAGTATAGAACATAGATGTTTCGGCACAATAATCAAGTAAATGAGGTGAAAGCTATGTTGATTGGTTTGATCTAACCACATCAGATTGTATAAAAAAATAATCAGCACATTGTACCCCACGTATGAATGAATGTATTCATGATCTATGTGTATCTGACTTAATAAAAAAATAATAAAATAAAATCAAAAAAAGAAAAAAAATTATTATTGTTTTTAAATTTATTATTGTTATTAAATTTATTATTGTTATTTCTGTCTTCCCCTAGAGGTAAATCCCAATGCTAAACTTATCCTTTAAAATATATCATTCAGATGTTCTTCTTCCTTACTTTTGTTAAAATTGTATTATATGGTACATAATTTCTGAATTTTAATTTTGTCCATTATGTCAACTTTCTAAAATTTGATAAGGATGTTGCATGCTACTTTAGTCTCATCACTTCTCCTGTTATATATTATTCCATGTGTGAATATTCTCAAACATAACATAGTCATTTGTGTTGTTTCTAGGTTGGTTCCCCCGGCCCCACATAGTATTGCTATGGACACTCTGATAGTAATTCTTTTGTGTTTAGGTAGAATGTTTATATGTTCACTTTTATGGATGATTTAGTTTTTCCTAATGCTGTGTTTTAAGTGACATATATACCAGCAGGGCATACCAATTCCATTCCTCTGCATCTTGCCAATACTTGGTATGGTAAAATGTCTAATACTTTGCTAATATAGTGGCTTTAAGACAGTGGGTTCAGAGGTGGAACAAGATGGAGGACCAGAAGGATTGTTCAGCTGAGCTCTCCTAGAAACACTGGGTAATAAGAGAGAACCCAGCCATACTGGCATTGGGACCTTACATGGAGTCCTAGCTCAGGAAGCATGGTGAGGAGGTGGTGAACTGGATACAGTGTGTGATCTGGAGGGCTAGAAATCTGACACATTGGGCAAGTGATTGAGACTCACCAGGATCAGCTGGTCTACCCAGGGAGGTCCAGGACTGGAAGAAGGCTCTCTGGAGTTTTTGATTTGTGGGGGAAGCTACACATTAAGTGGAAAGCTTGGAAGAGTGGGTGGACTTGAACAGTATACAACAATTAGATTTGAATACTGGATGGAGTGTATTTGCAATTGGTTTGGTAGCTGGTGAGACAGCCATACAGGGAAGGTCTTGCTAGCCAGGGGCTGCCATTGTGGGAAGGTTGTGAGAAGGTTTCAACAGGAGCCTAAAGGATGGTTGTCTTAATTCCACCTGCCAGGATCAGAATATCAGTCTTGGGATGGGCCAAGGGACTCCTGCGCCTCATAGAAACTGATGTCAAGGGGCACTGTGAGACCCGCCCCTGAAGGATTATGGAAAGCTTTAAGATACCAACCCAGTGGGGTCTGAATGCTGAGGAAACAATCAGGCCATCATTGAGGGCAACTAAGTTAGGAATAAGAGCCACAGAGGTTGCCAGTTGTTTTCTCTGTCTTCTACAAAAACCACAGTGCCTACCTGGTGTCCTGCCAACATAGTGTAACATATATACGCCTATTAAAGTTGGTCCCTTCCAGTGTATATAATTTTTTTTACTATTTTTTTTCACTTTTTTAATTCTTTTTTTCCTCATCTTTTTAATGTTGGTGAGGTTTCTGGAATTTCTAGCCATTTGAGCTTTTTTGTTTTGTTTCCTTGTGTTTTGTTTTTGCCAATTTGGTTGGTTCTAATCTTAACTTCCATTTTTACTTTCATCAAGAGCAAAGATGCCTGTATTTTTGGTGATGAAGAAGAGTTTGGCTATGCTCAGGCTGGTAAGCAGCTCCTGATTTCAAGGAACCCACCCAGCCCAGCCCCTAAAAATTCTTGAATTATAGGCATGGCCTTAACACCATACCAATCAATACATTTCTTCTATCACTCTTATTCCCTCCTCCTGTCCTCATTCTCTCCTGTTCTTCAATTATTTCGTTTCATCCTCTTCCCTTCTTTTCTTTTTTTCCTCTTTCCTACTTTTTTCTCTTCTTTCTTTTCCCCTTTTTTTCCCTGCTTGTGCTTTACCCTTTTCTTTCTTTTGACCTAAGCTTTGAGACAAGGTAATTTAAAGCAAAGGAGGAAGTGAGAAGGGAAAAGGAGGACAAAGAGGTGAACAAGAAGAAACAGGAGGAAGTAACAGAAAAATTGGGGCAACATGAAAAACCAAAACAGAGCAATTCCCCCAAGGGTCCATGAGGCAGCTACTGCAGAAGACTCCATCTATAGAGAGTTAATCGATTTGAAGAAAGGGAATTTAAAATATGAATAATAAAGATAATGAAAAGAATGGATGAGAAAATGGAGAGCTAGAACCAAAAGTCACATAAGATATGTAGACTATAGAAAGGATATGGTGGACCTTAAGGAAATGAAGGAGACAATCAGAAAATGTAAAGGTTCAATGTAAAAGTGTCAAAAATAGGTTGCATCATGGAGAAGAAAGAACAACAGAGTTAGAGGATAAAGTCCTCAAGTTAACCCAGGTTAACTAAAGAGGCAGAAAAGAAGAAAAATAAAGGAGAATGGGCACTTAGCATACTTTGAGATTCCATGAAGTGTTCAAACATATGAATAATAGGGATCCTTGAGGGGAAGAAGATTGGCCCAAAGCCATGGAAGTCTTACTGGAGACTATAATCAACGAAAACTTCCCAAGTATTACTGAAGATCCCAACAAACTCTTTCCAGATAGATATCAAACCCTGGGTAATCTCAACTAAAACAGGGCTTCTCCAAGACACACTGCAATGAATGAAAAAGTTCTGCACTCAGCCATGCGTAAGTGCCAATTGACCTACAGAGGCAGAGCCATTAAGATGACAGCAGACTTTTCAACTGAAACTTTCCAAGCAAGAAGAGAATGGTCATTTACCTTCAGCAGCCTTATACAAAACAATTTTCAGCCCAGAAGTCTGTATCCCAATAAACTAAGGTTCAAAATTGATGGAGAAATAAAATCTTTTGTGAGTATGCAGATGCTGTGGATATTCACCACAAGAAGAAAAGCAGTCCCAGAAATTCTTAGACCTATTCTCAACACTGACCATCACAATGGACCACAAGCAAAGTAAACACTCAGAAGCTTCAGGTCAAACACTTGGGAGACTACTTTTTAGTTGCCATGGAGATTGGGGCCTGTCTTCCTGATTTAGTTGCTCTCAGTCAGTGACTGGTTGTTGTGAGCATTCACTCCCTGCAGGGTTGGGGTCTTAAAGCTTTCCCTGGAATCCTTAAGTGGCACTCACAGTGCCCCCTGTCAATAATTCCTGAGGGTATAGCAGTTGCTCTTTCTTTGTCTTCTCCCATATTCTGTTATTTTTGAGTGCCAGACTTTATGTATAAAAATTTATAAGACAATTTAAGACTTTTTACAATGTTCTTTAAAAGAAGATTCCCTGTTTTTCTAAGTGGCAGCTAGGATTGGAGAAGTAAAGAATCCAGACAGCATTAGCGCAATCAAGAAATGAGATGAATTGGGCGGCGCCTGTGGCTCAAGGAGTAGGGCATCGATCCCATATGCCGGAGGTGGCGGGTTCAAACCCAGCCCCGGCCAAAAAAAAAGAAATGAGATGAATCAAGATGGCTTTGAGTGCCTTTGAGGACTACTCTATTGGCTATTCTCACCTGTTCCCAAAATTGTCTTAAATGAAAGCCTGACTATTTAAGGACTCCTGTCCTAGGTAGACCTTAGATTACACTTGTGAAGGAAGAATACAAGTTCCCCACCACTGGCTTTTAGTGTTTGATAGAACTTTTTTTTTCTTTGATACACTCTTACTCAGTTGCCCGGGTTGTGAGTGCTATGACATCATACCTCACAGCAACCTCAAATTCTTGGTCTCAAGTGATTCTCTTGTTTCAATTTCCCAAGTATCTGGCACTATCAATGCCCACCACAATGCCTGGCTATTTTTAAAAGATGGGGTCTAGATCTTTCTGAGGCTAGTCTGGAACTACCGAGAGCAAGCAATTTGCCCAACTCGGCCTCCCAGAGTGCTGGGATTACAGATGAGCTACTGAGCCCTGCACTGTTTGATAGAACTTTTGCAGATTTCTTTAGGGATATTCATTTCAACAATGTAGCTGAAAGAAATACAGAGAAAAAAAGATATTATTAAGTAGGCCCCTGTGAGTAGATGGTTGTCTTACATGTAAACCTGCTAAGACATAGATAGAGCTCTGCATCACTTTCCAGAAAAACATTTTAAGGCTCTGTGTACAGGCAGGAAGGAGTTAACTCCCTGTAGAGAGAAGTCCTGCAGCCACTCAGGAATGAGATCCCTGTGTAAGTGATCCCTAATAAATTCATCTAGCCCATAAAGCCAGACTTGTCTGGCACCTTCTCATTTGGGGTGAGGGAGTTTTTCTATACTGTCCTGGAATTTTCCAGAAACAACTCATTCCTCAGGGTAAAGCATGAATAGAAAGTTCCACCCAGCTTTTCAGATTCGGTTTGTGGCCTTTAGAATTATTCCATATCTTTAGAGAAAAAAATACCCTCAAATGCAGAGTTTAGTTCTCTGGGTTTACATCAAATATTGGTCCCACAGATCTTTTGTTGCTTGTTGGTTTTTAAAATGCTTGTATGTACATGTACTTTACATCCCTCTAACACTCCTGTTTGTCTTTTTGGAGATTCAGTATACAAGAAGCCATTTTTGCTATATATATCTTTAACTTATAGTTTGGCAATAGATATAGGTTATAGAGTTACCATAGACTGTGGCAATATTTGTGGCAACATTTACATTAGTTAATATTTTTAATGTATTTTCTATTGGAATAAATGAATTCAGATTCTGGGCTGTTGTAAGCATCATTTGATAGGGCAAACATTCGTGCCTCATTCAGGTAAGCAGAAAGCAGTAGCAATTCTTTGAATTCATCTGGAAGGGACATAGAGAATTATGCCTTATGCATATATTAGTTCTTCCTCTTGGAGTCATAATTTAATTCATGGTAATTTTGACCATACCAGATAGTTCTTCCAAATCAAAATGTTTGTGCGCCTTTTCACAGTTGTCACTATGAGAGGCACACTGTTTAGATGTGTTGTTTGCCTCTTGGAAATAATACATAAGAGATTTGGGTTGCTGGATTCCATCTATTTATTAGGTAAATTGAAAACTTCCAACTTTTAGTGGAGCCCATTATATGAGAAAGAGTTTTGTTGGTTCAGATATGTATTTATGTGAGGCTGCCTTTATTGGAGGCTGTCATGACACAAAAATCTAATATTTAACTAAATATATGATAAAATAAATATGCTTTGGAACCAAGGATAAGCCAAGGTAAGAAAATAACAGTGGAAGCCCTTATGTGGTGTCCCTGTGATAGAAAATAACATTTTTTTTTTCTTGTCCAAAATAGTCATTAAGTGGGTATTGGACTACAATTAAAGAATTCAATTAGTGGACTAAAGATCCTTACCTTCAGGCTTTGATCAAGGGACTTTACTCCAATCTAAAAGTGATTACCTGTATTTCAGAGAATTAGAATGTCAATTTTATCTCTAGGGCTCTCTGAACTTCAGGACTTCTGGGGAAGAGACTTTCTAACAGTCAATCTATTCTAATTAACTCATCCGTAATGACCTCCACTCTCTCTCATTTCTAGAAATGATGTAAAAATTTGTAAATTCTGTCTGCACAAATAAATGGAAGTGTTATTTTCCTGATAACAAAACTCAAGAGATTTTTGAAACCCAATTTTCTTCCATGCTGGAGTTTATATTCTGGTGGTATCTAGTCTTCTAGGTGTGATGTTTTCCTCATTGCTTGTAGAAACATATGGAATGTCTCAAATTCCTGCTATGATATTGGAGAGATATAGGGATATTATGTTGATTAAAACAAATCTATTCACTTGTAGATTTGTTTGTAGGGATGCGCTTTGAATGTCTGAATATTGACGAGTTCTTCTACTACCTGTGAGAGAGGTCTGTCATTGGCTTACCCAGTATGTTAGATTCCAGCTTTTGCCTTCTAGGTACAGAACTTAATAGGTAGGCACATGAATGTTATTAAAAGTCCTCTAAGTTAAGTATTTTGGTTGCTAAACCATAATTGACAGAGAAGAGTAAAATTCAAGCAGCTATGTTTAATGTTGTTAAATTTTTGGTTCAGTTGTGCCACTAAATTATTGGCTTGGCATGTTAATTTCTGATAATTAGGTAGTTTTTGCACAGTGTTGCAAACACAGCTTTTTTTTTTTCAATGAAAAAGTTTTTCAAGCAGGTGAAAATATTCAACTACAATTGTACTGTAAATATTGACACATTAGGTTTAATTGCCTTTATATTTCAGGCTTTGGATGTTTTGACAACTCTCTGAACAGCTGAGATATGGGAAGCCTGTGTGGATACATAGAAACTATAGCCACTTGATCTATTTTGAGATCCAGTGATCACTCATATACTATCCTACATTCTGTGATCACACCCACATGGATGAGGTATGTACAGTTACCTTTGGTGAAGGAAGCAGTTACTTTTCAGGACCGTGGACAAGGCTTCAGAAGTGAGTCTTAAAATGACTGACTCATTGAAAATTCCTGTGATGTGTTGAAATGAAGCTAATGTCTTAAATATCACTTGTTTTTATTAGAGATATCTGAATTGGAAAAATTAAGCTGTCGATACACAGAAATTCATCAGAATATACAAAGTACATTTAGTTTTAGTTTATAGCCTCATAGGTGTTGATTTTTATTTTTGCAAATAAGACAAGCAAGGTTGCATGTTACTGTATAATAAACTAATGGATTTATAATATCAGTTTTGGGGATACTACATTTTACATGACATGTTAATAATGCTGTAAATTATTTTCAGCTATATTTGAATTAGAGAATTTAAAATTGCATATTTTACCAAGGACCTTAAAGTGTAAAGTAAAAAATCCATATTATGGTCTGGAAGCATGATTTGGGCTTTTATGTATGAATATAGAAGTTATCCCAACAAACATGTTAGGGACAATATCCCTGGAAACTAACATGAGGACATTACCTTGTCTACTGTCATTTAGGAAGATTTATAAGACTGAAATTATGAAATCCTAGAGAGGGCATATTTGTTATTATGGGATTTTTTGTTTAAAAAATGTCATGTTCTTAAGAAACTATGTTGTCACAAGAATGGAGAAGCATGAATCCTATGTACTCAATCTTGATATGAGGACAATTAATGACAATTAAGGTTATGGGGGGGGAAGCAGAAAGAGGGATGGAGGGAGGTGGGTGGGGCCTTAGTGTGTGTCACACTTTATGGGGGCAAGACACGATTGCAAGAGGGACTTTACCTAACAATTGTAATCAGTGTAACTGGCTTATTGTACCCTCAATGAATCCCCAACAATAAAAAAAAAAAAAAAAGAAAAAAAAAGAAACTATGTTGAATTATTTTTGTTCTAGAAAAGTGTTAGCAGAGTGTTTTAAGTGGAAAGCCCATTAATACTGTTTAAAAATATTGAATCTTCGATGACTTAAAATATTGAGAAGACTGTTTGTACCCTAACTCACCACAAAAAGTTAAATTGCTCAATAGAAGATTTATCCTGGTCATAGCTATCACTGATGATTAAAGAGAGAAGAGAAAAGGCACAAAACTTTGCAGTAAGTAATATTTGGGGACAAAGGAGAGTTGGTTGTAGATGACTTTACACCCTTATGTTCTTCAACATTTATGCTTTTTTTGGCCTATAGCTTCAACAATGACAGAAATGCTGAAGTATGTAAGGAGATGTGTAGAATATTTATCCTAGCTGACATCCAGAGAGAGCTCAGCCTCTTCCTGCACATGACCTTCCTCACTTCCCAATCTATGTAAATGGACTCATGTCTATTCTTCTCTATTCTTTAATTTGTCCTCAGATCTAGAAACTATTAAAATCAATTCTTTTTTCTTTTTGAATTTTAAAAGTTTTCTTTACTAGAATCTGATCCTGGGGGGGTTTTTTGTTTGTTTGTTTGCCATACATACAGCAAAACGTTTCCTGAGTATCCCCAAGGATGCTGAGCAGGTTGAGCTCCCAGTACTTCTTCACTCAAAGAAATCATTCTAAAGAAAAAAATTTAAAATGATACTAGCTTCACTTAATTATCACAATAATATCCTTACAGCCTGTGGATATACATTAACTATAACCTGTCTTTTCTTTTCTTTTTCAATTTGATTTTTCTTTTCTTTCATTTCATCCCATGTAGCTCTCCTTCTGATGGGGGGTGATTTTCCCTGGTTATTCTGCAGCCTTTTCTCCAAGCTTCATCCCAGTGCAGGTAAAATTACTACTCACATATAATTAGATAATTAGATAAGCAGCTCTTTATATATACAATTTTATTATATGTCCAGAAAGAAGTTAATGAGTTTTCCTCATGAACCCAGGATTTTTGCTTTATCCTGGACTATATCTATAATTTTTTCAAGTTGAATAAGATTGAGGTGATTTATTGTCATCCAGTGTTCACAAGGAAGCATTCAAGAACACTATTAATATCTCTCACTTCTGGAAGCTTTAGCAGGTGCCAGGCTCTGTTTGCAAAGATGTCTTGGATCTTATATAGGTACAACCTGAATGAGAAACTCAAGGTCATTATTTGCTCACTGTAATGATCAAATCTCATTTGCTGTTGGCTTGTATTTTTAAAGTAACAATGATAATCTGGGAATTTTTTTTAGTAGGCTGGTTAATTTATTTTTAACTTAATTTTTATTAAATCATAACCATATACCTTTAGGGGTACAATATGATGATTTGATATATAATATGGAATTCTTAAATCAAACTGATTAACATAACCATCACCTCACTTACTTATTTTTTGTGGTAAGATATTTATAATATAGTCTTAGTTGTTTTGAAATGTATCCTTGCATTGTGCACGTTAGATGAGATCCCGCCGAATAACCTCCTTCCACTCCCCCTGCTCCCTCCCCTCCCCCCTCCCCTCCTTTCGGAACTATGTTTGTGTTTTATCATTCCTATGGGTGTGTAGGTGATTATATACTGATTTCATAATAGTATAGAATATAGTAGATACATTTTTTTCATTCTTGAGATACTTTACTAAGAAGAATATGCTCCAGCTCTATCCAGAATATGTTCCAGCTCCAACATAAAAGATGTAAAGTCTGCATTCTTGTGGCTGAATAGTATTCCATGGTGTACATACACCACAATTTCTTAATTCGTTCATGGATTGATGACCACTTGGGCTGCTTCCATGACTTTGCAATTATGAACTGGGCCGCAATAAACATTCTGGTGCAAATGTCTTTATTATAAAATAATTTTTGTTCATCTGGGTAGATACCTACTGATGGAATTGCAAGATCAAATGGTAGGTCAACTTTTAGTTCCTTGAGAATTCTCCATCCTTCTTTCCAAAAATGCTGTGTTAGTTTGCAATCCCACCAGCAGTGTAGAAGTATTCCCTTCTCTCCACATCCACACCAACATCTGCAGTTCTGGGATTTGTGATGTGATCTAATCTTACCAGAGTTAGGTGCTATCTCAAAATGGTTTTGATTTGCATTTCTCTGGTGATTGAAGATGATGAGCATTTTTTCTTTATTGTCTTTTTCTTTTTTTTTTTTTTTTTTTTTTGGGAAAGAGTCTCAGTATGTTGCCATCAGTAGAGTGCCTTGTTGTCACAATTCACAGCAACCTCTAACTCTTGGGCTTAAGAGATTCTCTTGCCTCAGCCTCCCAAGTAGCTGGGACTATAGACGCCCACCACAGTGCCTGGTTATTTTTTTGTTGCAGTTGTCATTGTTGTTTAGCAGGCTTGGGCAGGTTTCAAACCCACCTGCCTCAGTGTATGTGGCCAGCACCCTAGCCATAGAGCTACAGGTGCAGAGCCTGATGAGCATTTTTTCATGTGTTTGTTGGTCTATCATCTTCAGAGACATTTCTTTTTAACTGTCTTGCACAAAGAAATGGGGTTGTTTATTTTTTTCTTATTGAAAAATTTGAGTTCTGTATAGATTCTATTTACCATGCCTTTGTCCGAATCATAACTTGAAAAATTTTCTCCCATTCTGAAGGCTATCTGTTTTCTTTACGTGTAGTGCCTTAGCTGTGCAGAAACTTTTTAGTTTGATCAGATCCCAGTAATATATTTTTGGTGTTGCTTCAAATGCCAGGGAGGTCCTCCTCATAAAATATTTTTGCAGGCTAATATCTTCAAGCTTTTTCCCTGCACTGTCTTCTAGTATTTTGATAGTTTCATGTCTTAATTTTAAATCTTTTATCCACTGAGAATAAATTTTTGTTCATGGTGAAGGTGGGGATCCAGTTTCAGTCTTCTACAGGTCACTATCCAGTTCTCCCTGCACCATTTGTTAAAGAGGAAATCTGAGTGTTTTTGTTACACTTATCAAAGATCAAATGATGATATTATGTGCTTGGGTTCATGTCTAGGTTCTCTGTTCTGTTCCATATATCTACATCTCTATTTTTGTGTCAGTACTATGCTTTTTTGATCTCTGTAGATTTATAGTATAATCTGAAGTCTGGTAACTTGATGTCTCCTGATTTGTTTTTATTTTTAAGTAATGCATTGGCTATTTGGGGTCTTTTCTGATTCCATATAAAATGAAGTACTATTATTTCAATTTCTTTGAAGTATGACATTGATGCTTTGATAGGGATTACATTAAATCTTTACATTGCTTTGGGTACTATGAACATTTTAACAGTGTTGATTCTACTATGCCATGAGCATGGTACGTTTTTCCATTTGTTAATCTCTTCACCTATTCCTTTTCTCAGAATTTCATAATTCTCATTATAGAGATCTTTCACATCCTTTGTTAGATGAATTCCCGAGTATTTCATCCTCTTTGGCACTACTCTAAAAGGAATAGAGTCCTTGACTGTATTTTCAGCTTGACTATTATTGGCATATATAAAAGGTACTGATTTGTAAGTATGGGGTATTGTTTTTTTGTTTTTTTGTTTTTTTCAGTATAAAATATGAGAAATGAGGGCCAGGTGTGGTGGCTTATGCCTGTAATCCCAGCACTTGGGAAGCTCAGTGGATTGCCTAAGCTCACAGGTTCGAGACCAGTCTGAGCCAGACTGAGACCTCATCTCTAAAAGAACAGCTGGGCCTTGTGGTGGGCGCCTGTAGTCCCAGCTACTTGGGAGGCTGAGACAAGACACTCACTCGAGCCCAAGAGTTTGAGGTTGCTGTGAGCTATGATGCTACTGTGTGTGACAAAGTGAGACTCTGTCTCAAACAACAACAACAAAAATGAGAAATGAAAAGAAACATAAGGAGAATGAATAAATTTGGGCTATAATAATAGTGACATCGATAGTTCACCTGGAAAGGATTCTGAGATTTACTAGTTCAGTCTCATTACTTTCCAATGACATATAAGAGACAGTCTTGTACTTAAACTCTGAAAATAGCTGTTACATTGAACTTAGAATTTTTACTCAAGGATTCCTCCTTTTAGAATTTGGACATCGAAGTTCTATTTTTGAGAACTCATAGTACATAAGCAGTAAATAAAACCATGTTTCACTGTTCCTTTTTTGTCTTTTCAATGTCTAATCCTTCCTTCCTACCTAGCTAACCCCAACTGTATTAAAAAATATTATTAGTTGCTAGTGTGATTATTGATGATAACCACAAGTTACTTTAATTCAGTTCAGAATCACTTGCCAAAAAGCGGAATCATGTAAAAATATGTTAAGAATTTTAGTATAGACTGGATGTGTAAACTCACACCTGTAATTCTAGAACTTTGGAAAGCAATGGTGGGTGGATTGCTTGAGCTTAAAAATTCTAGAGCAACCTGAGCAAGAGAGACACCCCGTCTTTAAATGGAAAAAATAGCTGGATGCTGTGGCAGGTGCCTGAAGTCCCAGATCCTAAGGAGGCGGAGGTGATAGGATCATTTGAAACCAAGAATTTGAGGTTACTGTGAGATATGATATCACAGCACTCTGCCAGGGGTGACAAAGTGAGACTCTGTCTCTTAAAAAAAAAGAATTTTAGTATAAGTAAAGATGAAGTGGAGAGAATTACAAACAAGTAAAGAAAGAAAGCTAAATAATTATGTAGTTATTTAATAGAGTTCCTTTGGGGCATGAGAGAATGAAGGTATGACAGTGGATTTCCATATAGTTGAGTGAGAAATTTCAGAAGAGGTTATGTGTGCTGCTACACAGATCATATTGTAAAGATACCAAAACTGCTCCAAATTCAAAAGATTGACTGTATTCCAATTTCTTTGTATAGTTCATTTTTACTACCAGAGAGTAAGCATCTTGAGTGCAGGAACATTTTCCCTGATGCTTGTGCCATGGAGTAACATATTTTACTTTATTTACTTATTATTTGACCGTGCTTTATATCTCCATTTATTTAAGCCTCTTTTAACTTCCTTTTATATTTTATAGTTTGAGCAGCTTTCTATATAAGAGACTTGCACATATTTCATTATATTTTTTTCCCTAGGCATTTGGCACTTTCATGTTGTTGCTAAAGACATTTAAAAAAAATTTCGATTTCTTTCATCAAATTTCAGACGAACATGAGGGTACATAAGATTAGGTTACATTGTTTGTGTTTGTAAGGTAAAGTCTGAGTTGTAGTTGATTCTCTCATCCAAGAAGTATGCCGTATACCAGCGCACTGTGCCCTCACCTATGAAGTGTGCCAACTACCAGTACATTGTACCTGTTATTTGTAAACATACTAGAGAAGCAACATATTGTAAAAAGACTTATCCAATGTACGTGTGATTGTTGGGTTCTTTATTGTTCTCTGTTCAATATCCATTAAGACTTAGAGATGGAACCTTTCACATGCAGGCCCCAAAGAAAATCATCGGAGGAGAAATGGAAATGTAGAGAAAGATCTATTGTGAATTCTAGAGGAGGACTCAGTTGTACATACAAAATGTATATTGTGGGTAAAACATTGTTGAAGATAAGAAAAAGATGTGCTCCAAGACATTGTGGATGTGTTCACAGCCCTGTTCACAATTTCATTCCAGATCCTCTTCCCCAACTCTCAGCTCCGAGCTCTCAGCTCTGACACAAACCTTACAGAAGACTAAATGGGAGAGAGTAACAATGTCACGGAATTTGTCCTCCTGGGACTTACTCAAGATCCTGATGGACAGAAGGCATTATTTGTAATGTTTTTACTCATGTATTTTGTGACGATGGTGGGCAACCTGCTCATCGTGGTCACTATCATCAAGAGCCCCTCCTTGGGCTCCCCAATGTACTTCTTCTTGGCCTCTCTGTCACTTATTGATGCTATTTATTCCACTGCCACTTTACCCAAATTAATTGCAGACTTACTCTGTAATAAAAAGACAATTTCCTTCCTAGCTTGCATGGTTCAGCTCTTTACAGAGCACTTGTTTGGTGGAGCTGAGGTCTTCCTTCTGGTGGTGATGGCCTATGATCGCTACGTGGCCATCTGTAAGCCTCTGCACTATTTGACCATCATGAAGAGACAGGTTTGTATCCTTCTATTGGTGCTGGCCTGGGCTGGAGGTTTTGTGCACTCCGTGGTTCAAATTGTTTTTATGTACAGTCTTCCTTTCTGTGGCCCCAATGTCATGGATCACTTTGTTTGTGACATGTACCCGTTACTGGAACTTGCATGCACAGACACCTACTTTATAGGTCTCACTGTGGTTGCCAATGGTGGGGCAATGTGCACAATTGTCTTTATCCTTCTCCTCATCTCCTACGGAGTCATCCTAAGATCTCTTAAAACTCACAGTCAGGAAGGGAAGAGTAAGGCCCTATCTACCTGCATCTCCCACATCACCGTGGTTGTCTGCTTCTTCGTTCCCTGTATTTTCATATACGTTAGACCTGTGTCCACCTTCCCTATTGATAAATTCATCACTGTATTTTATGCAGTTATCACTCCCATGTTGAATCCTTTAATCTATAGCTTGAGAAATTCAGAAATAAAAAGTTCTATGGAAAAACTCTGGTGTAAAAATTGAACTATAGATAGAGTAAGAATGTCGTTCACATTGACCATGTGTGATTTATTACCCATTCTAAGGAAACACACAGGCAGTAAATTCTAATGATGAATAATTTAGTCAATTCAGTGGATTCTATAGGGATACTTCTCTTCATTTATACAAAGTCCTCAGAATATTGGAATCACTTATCTTTTGAGATTAGAATCAATCTAATAGAGAATTTCTACAGGCACAGGTAGGCCTTTGCAAATAAACATTAAACTAAACACATCTTTTTTTTTCACTATTTCAATCACTTTATTTTTTTTATTGTTAAGTCAATAAAAAAAATAGCTGTGTACATTAGTGCAATCAAGGGGTACAATGTGCTGGTTTCATATACAATCTGAAATATTCTTATCAAACTGTTCAATGTAGCCTTCATGGCATTTTCTTAGTTATTGTATGTAGACATTTGTATTCTGCCTTTAGTAAGTTTTGCCTGTACCCATTCTAAGATGCACCGTAGGTGTGGCCCCACCCATTACCCTCCCTCCACCCTAACCTCCTAAACACATCTTTTAACTGCATTTTTCTTAGTGTGTTTTGAAATGGGGCTGAGAAAAAAGTGTTTTATTCCTTTCAAGGCAGAAAACATTTTTTTTTTCTTTTAAATTCACTATCATTGTCATTCCTGGAAGGCAATTTGTCCAATATGTAGAAGAAAATTGATGTGCAAATAGTGTGGAGTTTAAGTATAGATATTCATTATTCTATCAGCAAAGCAGCTTTCTGTAGCTGTACTATGCATTGTGCCTTAAAATTACTTCTGTTTCTCAGGTCAATGTCTGTACATTTTCAGTTCAGGGTACTTGGCCAGCAGGTGATAATTGTTGTTAGTTAAAGATGCTGTCAGTGGATCATTTTGTTGGATGAAATGTAAATGGTAAACAGTTTAGTCCTTGATTATGAGATAGACACTTCACTTTGGTTTATTTTTGTGAATTTCCTCAGTAGTTATCATGAATGTATCTGCATTTATGGAAGTTTATGTAAAGCCTCTTTGTATTCTTGAATGTGTGGCTATGGGTAGAGAAATATGTTGTTTTGTATAAAATATGTGTTACCTAATTGTTATGTTGAATTTTAATCCTTTACTTAGAGACTTAAAATGATTTGTTGTGGTATAAATGCATTTGTTTTCAAATTTCATAAAAAATAAGTTTTTCTCAATTAGCAGCAATATTAGAATATCACAAATCAGGGAGACTATACAATTACCTTCATTGCAATATAGACCATTATCTATGCTTTGTTACGATTCACATTTTATAAAAATTAAATTCTGAGTGGTGGAGCAGGATGGTGGACTAGAGACAGCTTCTTTTCAGCCATGTTTGATGAGATTTGGGAGAAAAGACTCCAGGCACCTCTGGCTTGTGGATTCTGCCCAGAAACATTTCTTCAGTGGCATGGGACACAATGGGAGTCTTTAGGAACCCAAGAGGAAGATGGAAGCAGTGGAGAAGCGCTCAAGGGCAAGTACCTATCTGCCTGGCAGAGGCCAATGGTGGAGTAGCAGCGGCAGCAGTGGTGACAGTTTACAGACAGAGAAGCCTTGCCCTATGGGGTTTTTGTTGTTGTTTGTTTGTTTGTTGGCTTGGGTGAGCGAGTGAGTGATTTTGTTCTGTTTTGTTTTTTATTAAATCATAGCTGTGTACATTAGTATGATCATGGGGCACCATACACTTGGTTCATAGACCGTTTGACACATTTTCATCACACTAGTTAACATAGTGAGTGATTTTGAACAGCACTCGGGGACCAGGGCTGGGCAACTGGGCAGAGTGGAGCTTTCATTGTTCAGCTGCAGGCCGGGAGCCACCATTATGGGAAAGCTGCCTTGCAGGTCAGCCCTCAGGGTCCTAGTGCGAGGTTGGTTCCTGCATGCCTGATAAGCAGGGAAGCCACTCCTGGGGAGATTTGAGCAACATGCACTTTCCTGGGGAAGCCACAGAGTGGTCAAGGGACAGTTTGGAAAGGTTGAAGCATGTCTAGTAAAGGGGACTGAGGAGAGCTTCAGGCTCCCAAACCTATGGGGATTGAGGGGAAAGAAGTCAGGAAGATGGGACCAGGTCACCTTGGCAAGACAAAGGCTTTCAGCCTCCATCTTATACAGCTGTATCAGTGTTGTGATCAGCAGCTCATACCTCAAAAGATTACCTATTCCCTAGGCAATATAATGCAAGATATATTTTTTCTTTTTTTCTTTTTAAAAACAATTTTTTCAACTTTTTCCCCTAGATTTTTCTTTTTCTTTATTTTCTTCTTTTCTCTTGTATAATTATAATTTTTCATTTATTTTTCTTCTTTAATAATAAGGGCTTAATTTTTGCTAGTTTTGCTACCTCAGTTATCCTTTCCCCCCAACAATTTTATCCCTTAAGGTTTTTTTGTTTGTTTGTTTTGTTTTGATTTATAGTATTTTTGTTTTTCTTCTCTAATTTTTGGAAGTGGGGTCTTGTGTCTGCTCAGGCTGGCAAAGAGCTCCTGATCTCGAGCGTCCTACCTATACCTTGTATCTTATCAGACCACAAGGCAATAAAGGTGGGACTCAACTCCAACAAAAGTTTTCATCACCACACAAAGGAAAGTAAACAAGCTTATGCTGAATTACAGTTGGGTCAAGGAAGAGATGAAAAAGGAAATCATTAACTTCCTTGAGCATAAAAACAATTGAAAGATAAAAATACTATAAAACAAAACAAGCAAACCAATAGTAAATCTTAAGGGATAAAATTGGAAAATAATGAGTAATAGGAGGAGAAAATCTAGTGAAAATGGAGCCTTTACTATTGGTCAAAGAAAGAGTAAATATACGGTTGGAAGATAGAAAAAAGGCAAATCTAGTGGAAAAAGTTGAAGAAAAAAAAAAAATAGCCTGCGGGTGAGGTCCTCTTTGTCTGAACACTGCTGTAACAGCCTGGCCTCAGTGAGCACGCAAGTACTTCCCTCTGTGCCAATTCTCCACTGCTCTCGACCACTCCTTGGGTTCTTGGAGTCTCCTGCTGCTTCTTTATGCCTCCAAAGTGATGTTTCTAGTCAGGGCTCCCCAGGCAGAGGTGGCTGGAATTCTTTTTCCTTAAGCTTACCACACATGGCTGCAGACAAGCTGTCTGTACTCTGCCATTTTGCTCCACATGACAGAACCTTTACTATTTTAAAATTTTTTTATTACTTTTATTACCTACCAAATCATATAAGTAATTTATTTGTAAATTTTGTAACCTTTTACCTATAATATTGTCAACCGTAACTACTTGTTTGTACCTCCCTGAAGCTATTTCTCTGTGTTCATCTAGAGATAGTCCCAAGCTAAACTTATCCCTAAAATATATCATTCAGATTTTCTTATTCCTTACTTTTACTGGAATTATATTTTATGATACATAGTTTTCTGAATTTTAATTTTTTCCATGATGTCACTTTTCTAAAATTCGATAATGATGCTGCATGTTGCTTTGGTCTCACCATTTCCCTTGTATTGTATTATTCCAAGTGTGAATGTCCATAGGTTACTATTCAGTCAGAGACGATTTTGTGGATTCTTGGCAGTTTGTCAATTTTTTTTTTTTTTTTTTGGCAGATAGTCCCATTGTGAACATCCTGAGAGCACTTGTTTTGTGTTAAGTAGAGTGTTTATATGTTCACTTTTGCACATGGTCTCAGTTTCCCCAAGTGCTATGTTATAAGTAACATACCTACCAGCAGGGCATAACAGTTCCACTGCTGTATGTGTTTACCAATACCTGGTATTGTGAGATGTTTGATATTTATGCTAATGTAATTTGTTTAATACTGAGAGTTTATTGCAGTTTTAATTTGCGTTCTTTACAACTATTGAAGTTGAGCATATTCTCATGTTTATTGGATCCCCTTGATTTCCAGTGCTCAGTGAAATATGTATTTATGTCTTTTACTAATATTTGACTGGTTGTTTTCATTATTAACTTTTTGGAGCTTTTTAGGAATCCTGTGTACTACATTGTTATTATTTGTATGCATTGTAGAGGATTTTCTCAGTTCATGATTTTACATTTTTATATTTTTATCATTTCATTTGATAAATACGATCTTACTTTTTCATCTTTTTGTTCCTTGAACTTTAAGTTTTAAATTGAGAATTAAAAATCATGTAGATATATCATATACAGTTTGTTTTTGTGTCAGGGGATACACGTTGATGATAAAACTGTTAGTATGCTAAAGCCAAAGAACTTTGAGAAATAGCTAAATCAAGCCATTTAAACATATGCATTATCTCACAAGCTTAACATGTTTTTGTGATGAGAACACTTAACATCTATTCTTTTAGCAATTTTCAATGACTATAGTTCATGGTTATTAACTATAGTCATCATGCTGCGCAATAGATCTCTTGACTCGATTCCTGTATCTATCTGAAGTTTTGTACTCTTTGACCAAAATCTCCCAACTGTACCCCACTCCCACCCTCATATCCTGGTACTGACCAATCTATTTTCTACTGCCATGAGTTGAACTTTTTGTGTTCCACCTATAAGTGAGATCATGTGGTATTTGACTTTCAGTGTGGAGAAAAGGGAACATTTATACTCTATTGGTGATGATGTAAATTAGCAAAGCCATTAGAGAAACAGTATAAAGTTTCTTAGAAAATCAAAATGAAAAATAGAGCTACCATATGATCCAGCAATTTCGCTTCTTGGTAAACTTCCAAAGGACCTGGAATCAGGGTCTTGAAGAGATGTCTGCACTTGTGTATATACTGCAGCATCATTCATAATAATCAAGAAATGGAAACATTGTAAATGTCTATCAGCCTGTCAACAGATGGATGGAGAAAGACATGATGTTTGTAATATATGTACATACATATACATGTCCAATATAGCATATTATGTGTATGTACGCTATGTGTAATTAATATATAAGTAGAGTATATACTGCATAACACTATATAACTGCAATATGGTACTATTCACTATAGTCACAACGTTCTACCTTATATTTCCAGAATTTATACTTTGTGCATAACTGAAATTTTGAACCCATTTTATGCACACACATACACACATACATATATATTATTCAGGCTTAAAAATAGAAAATTTTGTCATTTATAACAACATGCATAAACCTGGAGGACTTACTGCCTATTATTAGATTAATTGACAAATACTTTTATGTTGTTATGGAAATGTTTTCCTGTAATTTGCAAAAAAAATGATGAAACTTAGGACACTATAATAAATGAAATGACTTCTTAAATAGACAATTGATGTATTGGTTTTTCTGTGTTTCTTACATACTAATAAATGCAAGTTAATCTTCCCTGCCTGTTCCAAGAATTGCTATATGGTCACTATCCTTAATCTTGAAGTATTTTCTAGCTTCCGTTATTATGTTACCAATGAGTTGTTTAGAAGGTGTTTGCTTAATTTTCAAACATACTGAAATTATCTGGCTAATTTTAGGTTTTTAGTTTCTAGCCCATATTCTTAGTTCTTTTTTTATTAAGTCATATATACATAGATGATGAATACATTTATGCCTTTGTGGGATTCAATGTGTTGATTATTTGTACAAATTGGAGTGCTTACATCCTACTAATCAACATAGCTTGCACGTCATTTACTTAATCACAGCGTTAACACATTTGTGTTCTACCCTTCATAGATTTGACTTGCACCCTTGCAATATGCTCCATAGGTGTGGTCCCACCATTAACTCTCCCTCTATCAAACCCCATATTCTATCTTTCTTTCTTTCTTTCTTTCTTTCTCTCTCTCTCTCTCTCCCCTCCCTCCTTCCTTCCCTCCCTCCCTTCCTTCCTTTTATTGTTTGGGATTCATTGAGAGGACAGACAAATAGGTTACACTGATTGCATTTGTTAGGTAAAGTCCCTCTTGTAATTGTGTCCTGCCCCCAAGAGGTGTGACATCCACTGTGATCCCTGTCCCCATCCCTCTTCCTCTCTCCCTGCTCCCTCATTCCTCTAAACCTATATTATATGAGATCATCTACTGCCTTCATATTGAAATTGGGTACACTGGACTCTTAGTTTATAGATTGCCACTACACATTAAAAAAATTATGCACCACAATCAAGTAGGCTTCACCCCAGGAATATAAGGCCGGTTTAATATATGCAAATCCATTAATGTAATCACCATTTCAATAGAAGGAAAACCAATGACCATATGATCCTCTCAATAGAAGCAGAAAAAGCATTTGACAAAATTCATCACCTTTTCTAACAAAAACATTCAAGAAAATATTAACTGGTGGCATATTTCTTAAGCTGATCAAAGCTGTCTATGACACACCCACAACTAACATCAGACTGAATAGAGTAAAACTGAAAGCTTCCTTGGAGTCACAGCTTGCCTCAGCAGGGATGACGTGCAGTTATCAATCTCACTCATCTCAGCTCCCAACCTTCAGCTTTATTGGGTTCTTTCTGGCCATTATCTCTCCCTCTGGAAATGAGCTTCTGTTGAAAGCTGGCTCCAGTCAGCCATCTTCTGCCTCCCCGCAAAAGGAATAAATTTTTAAAAGAGTAATTTGTAAAAAATGCATTCAGAGAAAAGGTACAACATAATAAAAAAACAAAAGAAATATTAAGGACATACTGTATTCAAGAAAATAACAAGAATGACAATTTCTTAAGTAATCAGTGAAAACCAAAAGATAAAGGAAATACATCTTCATAGTACTAAGTAAAAATTGGCAGCATAGAATTACACATCGACTTAAAAATTTTACATCAAGGGCGGCACCTGTGGCTCAGTGAGTAGGGCGCTGGCCCCATACACTGAGGGTGGTGGGTTCAAACTTGGCCCTAGCCAAACTGAAACAAAAAATAGCCAGGCAGTATGGTGGGCAACTTTGGTCCTCGGGAGGCTGAGGCAAGAGAATTGCCTATGCCCAGGAGTTGGAGGTTGCTGTGAGCTGTGAAGCCATGGCACTCTACCCAGGGTGACAAAGTGAGACTCTGTCTCTAAAAAAAATAAAATAAAATAAAATAAAATTTACATCAAGAGAGAGGGAAAGAGGAAGAAGGTGGGGTCTCCATGTGTGACACATCTTGTACCCTCGATGAGTCCCCAACAATAAAAAATTTACATCAACAAAGGCAAAAATGCAAAGATTTTTCTGGCCATATTTGAGATTTTGTGACCAGCCAAACTATTTTATACTGAGCTCTAAGGCCTAATCTTCAAGAAAAAGAAAAATGCACTAAAATGAACAAAAATGGAAATGCAAGAAAGAATGAAACTAATGGAAAGAGGAAATGTAGTAGCAAATCAAGATAAATATAAACCATAGGTAACATTGGTAAATATGAAACAACTAGAAAGATGGAGGAATTAAATACAAATAGATGATTCATTGCATTTTTATATAAATGAGTTGATTTTGCCGAATGCAAATGTAAAAGCCTCACAAGGGAAATAAGATGTTAAAAAAGATAAAAAGAGTAGAATAAACTGCATAACCCTGACCAAAAGAACACTATCCATACTACAATCAGATAAAAGTAAATTATAAGATAGGAAACATTGCCAGAGATAAATTTCTTGCAATAGCAAAAGGTCAGCAGCAAGAAGATGTAACAATTACAAATTGGCATATGGCTAAAAACACAGATTCCTAACATTTTTTTAATTGACCAAAAAGGAGAAATAGACAAAGCCGAAAAAAAATAGGAAGATTTTGGAAAACTCTCAAAAATGCAAGAAAAATGCACACTAAACATTTATTAAGTACTTAAGACAACACCTCTATTAACAAATTTCCCCTATTGACATAACAGAAGAAAGCACAGTCAACAGCTGCAAAATACACATCCTACTCAGGTGAAAACGGAACATGTTCAAAGTTAATCATGTGCTGTCCACAAAGGAATTCTCAACAAATTCCCAAGGATTACAATCATTTACTATGCCTCTGAACATTAATAATACAAGCTAGGAAATAATAACCTAAAATTAGCTAATTTTAAATTAGGTGATTTTATTATGTTTGAAAATTAAGCAAAAAACTCTTTTTTAAAACTTTATTCAAATTAATATGACGGTACAATTTGGGATTACATTGTCTCACTTCCAGGGTAAAGTTCCACTTTAGCAAAGTAACTCTTCAAAAACTCATTGTTAAGATAGCAACCGAAGTTAGAAAAAACTTTGAGATGAATGACAGAGATCGTGTATTAATTCTTGGAACAGTCAGACATAATAACTTGCATTTATTAGTACATAAGAAACACAGAGAAACCAATACATCAAATTTCCATTTAAGAAGTCATTTCATTTGTCATTATGTCCTAAGGTTAATCTACTTTGTTGCAAATGATACCAAAACATTCTCATAAGAACATAAAATTAATTGTCAAATAAATTAATAACAGGCATTAAGTCCTCTTGTTTTATGCATGTTGTCGTAAATGACAAGGTCTATTTTTAAGCCTGAATAATATTCTTATATTTGTGGGTGTAATGGGTTCAAAATTTCAATTATACAGAATGCATAAATTCTGGAAATATAATGTAAACCACAGTGACTATAGTTCATAATACCATATTGCAGATATATAGTATATACAGTATACACCATTTGTATATATAAATTACATATTGGGGGGATTATATGTATGTACATACATACATACATTTATTATGCCACATTGGACATGTATATGTGTATTATATATATAATGTTGTCTTTATCCATTCATCTGTTGACAGTCCGATAGACATTTACAATGTTTCCATATCTTGATTACTATGAATAATGCCTCAGTATACACACAAGTATAGATATCTCAAGGTATCGATTTCAGGTATTTGGACATATACCAAGAAGTGAGATTGCTGGACCTTATGGTAGTTCTATTTTTCATTTTGATTTTCTAAGAACTTAAATTGTGTTTTTCTAATGGCTCTAGCAATTTACATTCCCACCAAGAGAGTACAAAAGTTCCCTTTTCGAAGGCAAATACCACATGATCAATACATGGCAGTAGAGAACAGATTGGTCAGTAACAGGAGATGAGGTTGGGGTGGGGCACAGTTGAGAGATTTGGATCAAAACATACAAAATGTCAGCTAGATAAGAGGAATTAATTCAAGAGAGCTATTATACAACATGGTAACTACAACAAATAGCCCTGTATTTCGTTCTTGAAAATTGCTAAAAGAATAGATTTTAAGTGTTCTCATCACAAAAAAGATAAGTTTGTGAAGTAATGCATATATTAAATAGCTTGATTTAGTTATTGCTCAAAGTTCTTTTGCTTTAGTATACTAAAAGTGTTTACCATCAATGTGTATTCCATAACATTAAAACAAAATGTTGTACATGGTACATTTACATGATTTTTATTTGTCAATTTAAAACTCCATGAATAAAAAAGAAAAAGCAAGATTATATTATCAAATGAAATCATAAAAATATGAAAGTGGAAAATCAGAAAACTGAGAAAATGCTCCATAATAAAGATAAATAATAAAGATTTAGTACACAGGATTCCTAAAAACTCCAATAAATTAATAATAATAAAGGCAACCAGTAAAATATTTAGCAAAGACATAAATACACATTTCATAGAAAAATAGAAAAAAAACAGGATCCAATAAACATATGGTAACATGTTCAACTTCAATGGACATAAAGAATGCAAATTAAAACTGCGGTACACTCGCAATATTAAAGAAATTACATTAACAAAAATATCAAACATCTCGCAATATCATGTGTTGGCAAGATTGTATAACAAGGGACTGTTATGTAATGCTGGTAGGTACAGCATTTGGGAAAACTAAAACCACCTATAAAAATGAAAGTACAAACATTCTCCTTAAAACAAAAGAATCGTTTTTGGATGTCCATAGCTGTACTATGTGCCAAAAAGAATTCAAACAATCCATGAAATGGTCTCTGACTGAATGATTCCATAACTTGTGGTACATTCACACTTGGAATAATACACAGCAGGGGAAATGATGAGACCAAAGCAGCATGCAGCATCATTATCAAATTTTAGAAAGGTGACATCATGGACAAAATTGAAATTTATGTACCATAAAACATAATTCTAATATAAGTAAGATATAATAAAGTCTGAATGATATATTTTAAGGATAAGTTTAGCTTTGGGATTCCATCTGGGTGAACACAGAGAAGCAGAATCAGGGAAGTACAAACAGGTAGTTACAGTTGATAATATTACAGGTAAAAGGGTACAAATAAATTACATATACATTTGGGTAGGCATAAAAGTAATGAAATTTTAAAATTTAAAGAGTTCTAAAATATTTTTGCATTCAGAAAAGTAAACTTGCTATACATTACATCTCTATTCTTATCTGGATCTGCTACTTTATATCCTCTGACTAACCTAGAACATGAGGACTATAGGTAACAAAACTGAACCATATGTGGGATTTGTTTTAGATACATGAATATGTTTCAGCTGCTCTTTTCAATAAACAAAAATTGAGTAACTATGTGAGGTGATGGATATGCTCATTTGCTTGACTATACTCACAATTTTGCTATCTACATGTATCCCATAACACCACGTTGTATACTTCAAATATGCACAATAACATTTAATTTTTTAAAAATGTGAATAGTAACAAAGCATAGATAATGTTCTATCTTACAATAAAAGCAATTCTATATACTTCCTGATTTGTGATATGCCAAGATGGCTACCAATGAGAAAAAAATATTTTCTTTATAAAATTGCAAAACAATTGCATTTATACCACAACAAATCATTTTTAAGTCTCGAAGTAAAGGATTTAAGTTGAACATAACAATTAGGGAACACATTGCTTATGCAAAACAACATATTTCTCTACCCATATCTACACATTCAGGAACACAAAGTAAGAGGCTTTACATGAACCTCCAAAAAGGCAAATATGCACCTGATCACTACTGAGGAAGTTCACAAAAATAAACTAAAGTATATACCTCATAATCAAGAACTAGACTATTTTCTTCACCATTCACATTTCAGCCAACAAAATGACCACTGACAGCATCTTTGACTAACAACAATATCATCTGCTGGCCAAGTACCCTGAACAGGAAATACACAGATGGTGACCTGAGAACAGAAGTGATCTTAAGACACAATGTACAGCACAGCTACAGAAATCTGCTTTGCTGATAGAATAATCAATATCTAGACTTCAACTCCATCCTTTCTGAACATTAAATTTGTTCTAAATAATGGACAAATTGCTTTCTTAGGAATGACAATGATAGTGAATTAAAAAAAAATTCTTGCTTTACCCCTTTAAAGTAATAAAACACTTTCTACTAAGTGCAGTTCAATATACCCTAAAAAAATACAGATGCCAGATGAACTTTGTTTTATTTTTACTTGTAATAGCATACCTCTGCCTTTTACTTATCCCGCAGAATTTTTACATTAGATTGATTCTATCCTCAAAAGATAACTTATTTCACAATTCTGATGACTTTGTATAAATGAAGAGAAATATCCCCATAGCATTGATTCAATTGACTACATTATTCATCATTAGAATTTACTGCCTGTGTGTTGCCTTAGAACTGGTACTAAACATGGTCAATGTGAAGGACGTTCTTATTCCATCTATGGTTTACTTTTTACACCAGAGTTTTTCCATAGCATTTTTCATCTCTGAATTTCTCAAGCTATAGATCAAAGGATTCAACAGGGGAACAATAACTGTATAAAATACAATCATGAACTTATCAATAGGGAGGGTAGACACAGGTCTAACGTATATGAAAATACAGGGAACAAAAAAGCAGACAACCACGGTGATGTGGGAGCTGCAGGTAGACAGGGCTTTACGCCTCCCTTCCTGACTGTAAGTCTTCAGTGAGTTTAGGATGACTCCATAGGAGATGAGGAGAAGGATAAAGACCACCATGCAGATTGCCCCACCATTGGCAACCACAGTAAGACCTAGAAAGTAGGTGTCCGTGCATGCAAGTTCCAATAATGGGTACATGTCACAGAAGAAGTGGTCAATGACTCTGGGGCCACAGAAGGGAAGATTGTACACAGAAACAATTTGAACCACAGAGTGCACAAAACCTCCAGCCCAGGCCACCACCAACAGAAGGATGCACACCTGTCTTTTCATGATGGTCAAATAGTGCAGAGGCTTACAGATGGCCACGTAGCGATCATAGGCCATCACCACCAGAAGGAAGATCTCAGATCCACCAAACAAGTGTTCTATAAAGAGCTGACCCATGCAGGCTGAAAAGGAAATCGTCTTTTTATCACAGAGTAAGTCTACAATTAATTTGGGTGTAACGATAGTGGAATAAACAACATCAATAAGTGACAGAGAGGCCAGGAAGAAGTACATTGGGGAGCCCAAGGAGGGACTCCTGATAATAGTCACCACGATGAGCAGGTTGCCCACCATGGTCACAGCATATGTGATCAAAAACATTACCAGTAATGCTTTTTGCCCATCAGGATCTTGAGTGAGTCCCAGGAGGACAAATTCGGTGACATTGTTACTCTCTCCCATTTATTCCTCTGTAAACTTTATGAAAGACCTGATAGCTCAGGTGAACAGGACCTGGAATGAAATTGTGAACAGGGCTGTGAACACATCCACAATGTCTTGGAGCCCATCTTTTTCATATCTTCAACAGTGGTTTACCCACCATATACATTTTGTATGTATCAATTGAGTCCTCCTCTAAAGCTCACAATAGACCTTTCTTCACAGTTCCATTTCTCCCTGGATGATATTCTTTGGGGCCTATATGTGAAAGACTCTATCTCTAATTCTTAGTGCATATTCTATAGTGAATTATAGTTAAAGAACCCAGTAGTCATTTATACATTAAAGAACTTTTTTTTTAATGATGTCACTTCTTCAGGGTGTTTACAATCAACAGGTACAATGCACTGGTATATGGCACATTTCATGGATGAGGGATTCAACTACCACTCAAATTTTACCTTACAAACACAAGTAATGTAACCTACTCATATGTACCCTCATGTTCATCTAAAATTTGAAAAAATAAATTGAAATATTTTTAAGTGTCTGTAACATAAAAGTACCAAGTGCATAGGAAAAATATATAATGAAATATGTGCAAGGCTTCTACATAGAAAGCTATTTAAACTAAAACTTGTAAAGAGAAGTTAACTGAGGCTTAGATCACAGTCAAATTATAAATAAATAAAGTAAAATATGTTAGTTCATGGTGCAAGCATCAGCTACAAACAGGGAACATGTTCCTGCACTCAAGTTCCTTACTCTGTGGTAGTGACAATAAACTACAAATAAATAATTAGTATATATTCAGTCCTTTGAATTTGGAGCAGTTGTGGTATCTTTACAATATGACCCATGTAGGAACAAATATAATCTCTGCTGAAATACCTCACTGAATTCTCTGGAAATCTACTGTCATGCCTTTAATCTCTCTTGCCACAGTGGATATCAAAAAGAAAAAAGCATTGGTTTTTATAAGTTTCTAGATCTGATGATTAAGGACAAATTCAAAAACAGAGAAGAATAGGAAAACTACAGTTACAAACCTGAACTTCCTGGTTATTCAATCTTGAGCAAAATTACAGAATTAATAAACCTCACATGTAGAAAAGATGAGTGTATTTACATAGATTTGGCAGTGGGGAAGGTCAAGTGCAGGAAGAGTTTGAGCTCTGTGTTGATGCCAGCAGTGATGAATATTCTACACATCTGGCTGGGTGCCCATAGCACAGTGGTTACCATGCCAGCCACATACCCCGAGGGTGGCAGTTTCCAACATGGCCGGGCCAGTTAAACAACGACAACTGCAACAAAAAAATGGCTGGGCATTATGGTGGGCACCTATAGTCCCAGCTACTTGGGAGGCTGAGAGAAGAGAATCAGATGAGTTTGAGGTTCCTGTGAACAGTGACGCCACAGCACTCTACCGAGGGTGACATGGTGAGGCTCTGTCTCAAAAAAATATATATTCTACACATCTCATTCACATAGTTCACCATTTCTGTCATTGTTGAACCTGTAGACCAATAAAGCATAACTGTTGAAGAACACAAGTGTTCTACAATCGATTCTCTTTTTCTCCCTCCATTACTTTCTGCAAGGTTTAGTGCTTTTTCCCTCTTTAATAATCAATGATAGATATTACTAAGATAAAGTTTTTATTTTTATTTTTTGGTAAATGTATTATATTAGATTATGCCTTTTCCTTGTTTGTTTATTGTTGCCAGGGCTGCTCTAACAAAGTACCATAAACTGGGTAGCTTAAACAACAGAAATTTATTGTCTCACAGTTCTAAAGCCTAGAGTCCAAAATCTAGGTGGCACAGGAGAGTGACCCCCAATGCTGGGAACAACTTGAAATCCAGGGAGTCCTTGGCTTGCACAAGAACCAGAGGACAGTGTCAAATGAAAACAAAATTTATTAAAAAATATAGGAAGTCTACTCCACAGACAGAGTAGTACTTAATTCTCCCTCCATTATCCTAATTGCTTTTTTTTGGGGGGGGGGTTGCAGTTTTTGGCCAGGGCCAGGTTTGAACCCGCCACCTCCAGTATAAGGGGCTGGTGCCCTCCTCCTTGAGCCACAGGCACTGCCCTCATTATTGGAATTTTCAATGAGCATCCCTTCTCAATCATTTCAAGAACTCACGTCTTGAGTCTTGTCCTTGGTCCTTAGAAATCAATGCTTCTTTCACTGAAGGTAACTGCACATACCCCATCCATCTGCCCATTAACATAGAACACATGATAATCAGTGCATGATCAGTGAATCTTGAAATAGTCAAGTGGCTATAGTTTCCATATTTCCACACAGACTTCTCCTTATTTCAGTCTTTCAGAGGGGTGTCAAAGCACCCAAAGTGCATGCCTAAAATATACAGATACTTAAATATGATCTCAATATTTACTATACTAAGGTGGATGGATAATCTCAACTGAGGAAAAAAATTCTTCATAGAAAAACAAAATTGCTATCCTTACAAGACTATGTAAAAACTGACCTAAGAGTAGCAATTAATAACAAGGTCAACCTCATAATTTGGTGACACAAATAAAAAAGAAATTTAACAACTTTAATCTTTAGTTACTTGAATATTTTCTATTCTCTGTCAATTACCATGAAGCAACCAAAAAGTACATGACTTTGAGCATTTATAATAACATTCATATATCTGGATACTAAATGCTACACCTAAAAAGGCAAACGCTGGAATATAACTTCCTGGGTAAGCCAGTAACAGAGCTTCCTCACAGGAAGAAGAAAAACTCTTTAGTTTTTCAGTCATTCAATAGCACACCACAATCACCACTGCTTTACTCAATAAAAATGTCTCCCTATATCTCCCCAATATCATTGCTGGAAATTGTTACCTTCCACAAATTTCTACATGTAACCATGGATCTGAGAGGAAAACATCACATGTAGAAGATTATATTAGATTCCACTTAAACACATGCTCCAAACTGGAGAGAAAAATTTAGTTTCAAAAAAATCTCCTTCTTTACTTTATAAAGAAACTAACTTTTCCGTTTAAATGTACAAGCAGAATTTACAAAGTATTACATCATCACCTTTGTAAATAAAAGACTGTAAGGTTATTATAGATGAGTTAATTAGAAAAGTTGGAACAAATTCAAACTAAGTAATCTCTCTTGAAAAGTTTACTTCCCTATAAAAATCCCTAGGGAGAAAAGATTTAGGACTTGCCAAGAAAAAACTAAGTGTCAAGCTTAGTAAAAAGTCTATGGTGTGAAAAGAAAAATTCTAAAGTGAAATAATAATAAATTATTAGTTTCACATAAGGAAATATTTAGGTAAGGCAAATTATATTTACACCATAAGGAAAAGGAAAAGCAGTCCCAGGTTTCCTTACACAGCCATATTCCCACAAAGGAGGGCTGTTCTCTGACTGTTACAATGTCTCTGCCCCTGAAGCCCTGAAGCCAACAGGCAGAGAACACAACAGCTAATTCTCTGAAAGATAGGAAATCATAGTGCTACAATTTTACATTGGAGTAGATGTTATCGGTCAAGGCCCGAATGTGTGTCAGATGTAACTGTAATAATATTTAGTCCACTAATTCAATCTTTCTTTTTAGTCCAATATCAATTCAATGAATTTCTCTACAAGAAAGAAATTGCTATTTTCCATCACAGGAACAGCACCTAAAGGCTTCCACTGGTATTTCCTAAATATAGCTTGTCATAGGCGCCATTGAACATCTTAAACTCATATGTTTAGTTAAATCTCAGATCTGTGCCATACGTGCCTTAGATAAAGAGTCACATAAATACCTCTCCGAATGAGTGAAAATCCTTATCATGTCATGGGCTCCACTAAAAGTTGGCAATTTTTAATTAACATCATAAATGGATTGACCCCAGAAAACCAAATGTCCTATATATTATTTCAAACAGGTAAAAAACACATCTAAAAACTATGCTTCCTGATAGGTGAGTACTAAAACAGGCAAAAATGTATTTCGGTTCTGAGGAACTATCTGATGCAATCAAAGTTATTCTAAATTAAATTATGACTCCTAGATGAAGAACTGACATGCACAAGGCATCATCCTCTATGCCTCCTCCAGAAGAATTCTAAGAACTACTAATGCTTTCAGCCTATCTGAATGAGGCATTAGTGTTTCCTGCATCAAATGATGCCTACTACAAGAGCCCAGAATCTGAACTTTTTTACTTCAATTAAAAATACACTGAAACAAGAGAGATTAAAGATGGCGGCCGAGTAACAGCTTCCCTGCAACTGGGAATAGCAAGTCTGGGGAGATAAGACTCCAGGCATCTCTGGCCAGTGGAATCTGCCTATAATCATCCCTTTGAGGATACAGGGAGCCAGCAAGGGACTTCTGGACCCCAAGAGAAGGACAAAAACAGTGGAAAACTGGCAAGTGGTTGCGTGTATTTGATCGACCTAATCACGCCAGCAACCATAAGTACAAGCAGCAGTGAGACTGCAGACCGGAAAGGCCTTACCTGTGAACTGTTTCAGTGTTCTTGGACTTGGCACTCTGTTGAACTGCCTTGGGGAGAGCTTGAGCAGGAGTGTGGAGAACTTTGGGCATTGTCTGGGGCCCAGACTGAGCCACTGAGCTGGGCGCAGGAAGCCATTGTGAAAGAACTGCCCCTGCAAGCTCCACCCTCAGGGTCTCAGAGCAAGGATTGGGTGGGTCAAAGCAACCTACTGACTGAGCAGCCTAAAAGCAGGGACTGAGCTGCCTTACAGCCTTAATCCTTAGGGGCAGAGTGAGACGGTTTTGGCACACTGGAGTCTTGGGCTGTTGCCCTGGGTAGAGTGCCGTGACGTCACAGCTCATAGCAACCTCAAACTCCTGGGCTTGGTGCCGCCCAGACCTCCATAAGAACTGTGCAGCGACCCCCGACCCGTGACCCGCACCCACCGGGCCTCCACATTCCCTGACCAGCCACGCAACCCTGCGTCCTCCCTCCTGTGTCCTCCCAGCTTCCACACTAGCCCGTTCATCTGGACAGGGATTCTGGTAGTTGCGTGCCCTCCAGAGCCCTCCCTGCCTCTGCACAGAGCTCTTCTCCTGGCCAGAGACAGCTGGAGCCTTGGGCTCTCTGTGCCAAAGTCACTGGGTGCCTGCCACTCCCAGAACCGTGCACACCACCCCTAGCCCTGTTGCTGGATGTGGGTGTGTCACAAACTGGAGCTGCTTCCACAACCAGAACTCCCTAGCTAGGGCAGCCCCAGAGGAACTACACAGGGTCACTCCCTACAAAGATCCAGCAACAATAGAGTGATCCCGCTGGGGTCTAATCTTGGAGAGACACCTCCCCAACCCTGAGGACAGGCAGAGGCAAAGGTGAAAAACAATCATGAGGCGAAATCAACAGAAAAACTCTGGCAATATGAAAAATCAGAGTAGATCAACTCCCCCAAGGATCAATGGGGCAGAAACAGCACAAGACCCTATGCACAAACAAATAGCTGAGATGTCAGAAACTGAATTCAGGATCTGGATAGCAAACAAGATCGAATTAGAATTCCAAAAGTTATCTCAAGAATTCAATGGATTCAAAGACCAAATGACCAAAGATTTTGACACATTGAGACAAGAAGTTGCAGCCCAAAGATCTGAGAAACACAGTAGAATCCCTCAGTAACAGAATGGAGCAAGCAGAAGAAAGGATTTCTGATATTGAAGACAAAGCTTATGAACGCTCCCAAACCCTCAAAGAAGAGAAATGGAGAGCAAAAACAGACCACTCTCTCAGAGAGCTCTCAGATAATTTGAAGAAAACCAATATTCATCTTATAGGGATCCCCGAAAGTGACAAAGTGGTTTCACAAGGCACAGAGTCTCTTCTCCATGAGGTTATGAAGGAGAACTTTCCAGACATGCCAAGAGATTCCGAAATTCAGATACCAGACACTTTCAGAACTCCAGCACGACTCAACCCAAATAAGACATCCCCCAGACACATCATAATCAATTTCACTAAACTTAATATGAAGGAGAAAACTCTGAAAGCTGCCAGAAAATTCTGAAAAATGCCAGCTGCCATTACCTACAAGGGGAAGAATATCAGAATAACTGCAGATCTCTCTGCTGAAACCCTTTCAAGCTAGAAGAGGATGGTCATCGACTTTTAATCTTCTAAAATAAAATAACTTTCAACCCAGGATCCTGTACCCAGCTAAACTGAGCTTCATTTATGATGGAGAAATTAAATACTTCAACGACATTCACATGTTGAAGAAATTTGCCACAACTAAACCAGCTCTCCAGGACATTCTTAGACCTATCCTCCATAAAGACCAGCATAATTCTCCACCACAAAAGTAAACCCACCCAAAAAATTTTTGATCCAATTCCAACTTCCACAGTCACAAAAAGATTAAAAATGTCCACCGGTCTCTCGAAAGGCTTATCAATACTCTCAATGAATGTGAATGGTTTAAATTGTCCTCTAAAGAGGCATAGGTTGGTGGACTGGATAAAAAAACTCAAGCCAGATATCTGCTGCATCCAAGAATCACATCTGACATTAAAAGACAGATATAGACTCAAGGTGAATGGATGGTCATCTATATTCCAGGCAAATGGAAACCAGAAAAAGCAGGCATTGCAATCCTGTTCACAGACACAATAGACTTTAAACCAACCAAAATCATTAAGGATAAGGATGGACACTTCATATTTGTTAAAGGTAATACTCAATAGGATGAGATCTCAATTATTAATATTTATTCACCCAACCACAACGCACCTCAATTTATAAGAGAAACTCTAACAGACATGAGCAACTTGATTTCCTCCACTTCCACAGTAGTTGGAGATTTTAACACCCCATTAGCAGTCCTGAATAGATCCTCCAAAAAGAAGCTAAGCAAAGAAATTTTAGATTTAAACTCAACCATTCAACATCTAGACTTAACAGACAACTACAGAACATTTCATCCCCAAAAAACTGAATACACATTCTTCTCGTCAGCCCACAGAACATACTCCAAAATCGACCACATCCTAGGCCACAAATCTAACCTCAGCAAATTTAAAAAAATAGAAATTATTCCTTGCATCTTCTCAGACCATCATGGAATAAAAGTTGAACTAAATAACAACAGGAACCTGCATACCCATACAAAAACATGGAAGCTAAACAACCTTATGCTGAAGGATACATGGGTTATAGATGAGATTAAGAAGGAAAATCACCATATTTTTGGAACAAAACAACAATCAAGACACGAATTACCAGAACCTCTGGGATACTGCAAAGGCAGTCCTAAGAGGGAAATTTATAGCACTGCAAGCCTTCCTCAAGAAAACGGAAAGAGAGGAAGTCAATAACTTAATGGAACATCTCAAGCAACTGGAGAAAGAAGAACACTTCAACCCCAAAAGCAGCAGAAGAAAAGAAATAACGAAAATCAGAGCAGAATTAAATGAAATTGAAAACAAAAGAATTATACAACAGATCAATAAATCCAAAATCTGGTTTTTTGAAAAGATCAATAAAATAGATAAACCTTTGGCCAACCTAACCAGGGAAAAAAAAGAGTAAAATCCCTAATTTCATCAATCAGAAATAGTAATGATGAAATAACAACAAACCCCTCAGAAAGTCAAAAAATCCTTAATGAATACGACAAGAAACTCTACACTCACAAATATGAAAATCTGAAAGAAATCGACCAGTACCTGGAAGCACGCCACCCACCAAGACTTAGCCAGAACGAAGTGGAAATGTTGAACAGGCCTATATCAAGTTCTGAAATAGCATCAACTATACAAAATCTCCCTAAAACCTGGATGGAAGTGGAAGACATTATTCTTAGTAGAGCATCACAAAAATGGAGAAGCATGAATCCTATGTACTCAATCTTGATATGAGGACAATTAATGACAATTAAGTTTATGGGGGGGGAAGCAGAAAGAGGGATGGAGGGAGGAGGGTGGGGCCTTAGTGTGTGTCACACTTTATGGGGGCAAGACATGATTGCAAGAGGGACTTTACCTAACAATTGCAATCAGTGTAACTGGCTTATTGTACCCTCAATGAATCCCCAACAATAAAAAAAAAAAAAAAAAAAAAACAATTTCACCGAGTAGACTTAGGAGTTATGTTTATGAAAGGGCCTTGGAGAGTTCATGTATTCTGAAATCCGCAGGTGTATGCAGTGTATAAATTTTAGCATTAGCACAGTAAAGTGTGGCTTGCCCCATTTCTTGGAGGAATACATTACAGTGGTTTGGGGGCTACATAAGGCTTGGCTTGAATCCCAGTCCTACCAGTTTAACCCTCTGTGTGATTCAGGACAAGTTTCTTTATCTGTGAAAATTGAATCCCTATTTCATAGGTTTTAGAGGAATGAACAGGATATACATGGAAATTGTGCAGCACAGTCCTTGGGCACAGTAGCAAATTATAGTTATTGTTTTGTAAAATTTGCATTACTTTGAGTAGTGGCATTGAGCTCTGCTTACTAAAATGTAAGATTTGGAAATGGGGTGGGTAGGAAAATAGATTTTTAATGCTTAAAAGATGAAAAGCAAAAGAGTTCTTACCTTGCAAAGGAGATAAAATCCTAGGAGACATTAATGTCTCTTGAGGTGTTACTTTGGCCCTAAGGTGAGAAGTACCTAGTTGGGGGAGGGATAATTTGCTTGGGAAACAAGAATCTGCTTCCTCATGTCAGTCTGGACTACTAGCTAAGAATATAACTTTGTGTTTGTGAATCGCTCCATTGTAAAAATTTGTAATGTTTGTTCTTAAGCAGTGTAGTATCTGTTTTTTCATTTTACTCTTGATATTGTGATTTCTTAAATATATTTTCCAATGCCTTAAGAAGTAAGCAACACACAAAAAAAAAAAAATCTCCCTAAAAAGAAAAGCCCAGGACCAGATGGCTTTACATCAGAATTCTACCAAACATTTAAAGAAGAACTAGTACCTATACTACTAAACCTCTTCCACAATATAGAAAAAGAAGGAATATTACCCAGCACATTCTACGAAGCAAACATCACCTTGATCCCCAAACCAGGGAAAGACCCAACAAGAAAAGAAAATTATAGACCAATATCACTAATGAATATAGATGCTAAAATACTCAATAAGATCCTAACAAACAGAATCCAACAACACATCAAAAAAATTATACACCATGACCAAGTCAGATTTATCCCAGAGTCTCAAGGCTGGTTCAATATACGTAAATCTATAAATGTAATTCAACACATAAACAAACTTAAAAATAAAGACCATATGATTCTTTCAATTGATGCAGAAAAAGCTTTTGATAACATCCAGCATCCCTTCATGATCAGAGCACTTAAGAAAATTGGTATAGAAGGGACATTTCTTAAACAAATAGAGGCCATCTAAGCAAACCCACAGCCAATATCGTATTGAATGGAGTTAAATTGAAATCATTTCCACTTAGATCAGGAACCAGGCAAGGTTGCCCATTGTCTCCATTGCTCTTTAACATAGTAATGGAAGTTTTAGCCATTGCAATTAGGGAAGAAAAGGCGATCAAGGGTATCCACACAGGGTCTGAAGAGATCAAACTTTCACTCTTCGCAGATGATATGATCATATATCTGGAAAACACTAGGGATTCTACTACAAAACTTTTAGAAGTGATCAAGGAATATAGCAATGTCTCAGGCTACAAAATCAACACCCATAAATCTGTAGCCTTTATATATACCAACAGTAACCAAGCCGAACAAACAGTCAAGGACTCTATTCCTTTCACAGTAGTGCCAAAGAAGATGAAATATTTGGGAGTATACCTAACAAAGGACGTGAAAGATCTCTACAAAGAGAACTATGAAACTCTAAGAAAAGAAATAGCTGAAGATGTTAACAGATGGAAAAACATACCATGCTCATGGCTTGGAAGAATCAACATTGTTAAAATGTCCATACTGCCCAAAGCAATATATAATTTTAATGCAATTCCTATTAAAGCTCCATTGTCATACTTTAAAGATCTTGAAAAAATAATACTTCGTTTTATATGGAATCAGAAAAAACCTCGAATAGCCAAAACATTACTGAGCAATAAAAACAAAGCAGGAGGAGTCACGCTTCCAGACCTGAGACTGTACTATAAATCTATAGTGATCAAAACAGCATGGTACTGGCACAAAAGCAGAGAAGTAGATGTCTGGAACAGAATAGACAACCAACAGATGGATCCAGCTACTTACTGTTATTTGATCTTTGACAAGCCAATTAAAACCATTCAGTGGGGAAAAGATTCCCTATTTAACAAATGGTGTTGGGTAAACTGGCTGGCAACCTGTAGAAGATTGAAACTGGACCCACACCTTTCACCATTAACTAAGATAGACTCTCACTGGATAAAAGATTTAAACTTAAGACATGAAACTATAAAAATACTTGAAGAAAGTGCAGGGAAAACTCTTGAAGGAATCGGCCTGGGTGAATATTTTATGAGGAGGACTCCCCAGGCAATTGAAGCAGTATCAAAAATACACTACTGGGACCTGATCAAACTAAAAAGCTTCTGCACAGCCAAGAACATAGTGAGTAAAGCAAGCAGACAGCCCTCAGAATGGGAGAAAATATTTGCAGGTTATACCTCTGATAAAGGTCTAATAACCAGAATCCTCAGAGAACTCAAACATATTAACAAGAAAAGAACATGTGACCCCATCTCAGGGTGGGCAAGGGACTTGAAGAGAAACTTCTCTAAAGAAGACCGACCCACAATCTACAAACACATGAAGAAAAGCTCATCATCCTTAATCATCAGAGAAATGCAAATCAAAACTACTCTGAGATATCACCTAACCCCAGTAAGAGTAGCCCACATAACAAAATCCCAAAACCAGAAATGTTAGCATGGCTGTGGAGGAAAGGGCACACTTCTACACTGCTGGTAGGAATGCACACTAATACGTTCCTTCTGGAAGGATGTTTACAGAATACTTAGAGACCTAAAAATAGACCTGCCATTCGATCCTATAATTCCTTTACTAGGTTTATACCCAGAAGACCAAAAGTCACAATATAACAAAGACATCTGTACCAGAATGTTTATTGCAGCCCAATTCATAATTGCTAAGTCATGGAAGAAGCCCAAGTGCCCATCGACCCACAAATGGACTAGCAAATTGTGGTACATGTATACCATGGAATATTATGCAGCCTTAAAGAAAGATGGAGACTTTACCTCTTTCATGTTTACATGGATGGAGCTGGAACATATTCTTCTTAGCAAAGTATCTCAGGAATGGAAGAAAAAGTATCCAATGTACTCAGCCCTACTATGAAGCTAAATTATAGCTTTCACATGAAGACTATAACCCAACTATAGCACAAGACTATGGGGAAAGGGCCAAGGAAGGGGAAGGGAGTGGGGAGGTTTTGGTGGAGGGAGGGAAATGGGTGAGGTCACATCTATGGTGCATCTTAGAATGGGTACAGGCTATTGCACTAATGTACACAGCTATGATTTAACAATAAAATAAAAGGAAAAATAAATAAATAATAAATTGTAAGATGCAGAAAAAAAAAGGCATCAATATCAAGAGGATGTAACAATTGTAAATCTACTTGTATATGTGCCCATGATGGCCAATAAGTATATGAAAAAATGCTCAATGTTATTAACCATCAGGAAAATGCAAATTAAAATGACAATGAGGTACTATCTTACTCCAATTAGAATGGTCTATTAAAAAGTCAAAAAACAATAGGTGATGGTGCAGATGCAGTGAAAAAGGAATACTTCCAAGCTGGACAACTTCTAGGGAGATCAGTATGGATATTTCTCAAAGAACTAAAAGTAGATATACCATTTGATACTGCAGTTCCACTACTGGGTATTTACCCAGGGGAAAATAAATCATCATATCAAAAAGATATCTGTACTTTATATTTATTGTAGCACAATTATTTATAATCATAAAGACATGGAATCAACCTAAGCGCCCATAAACTTATGAGTGGATAAAGAAATTATGGCATATGTATATACCATGGGGTACTATCCAGTGATAAGAAAGAATAAAATAATGTATTTCACAGCAAAAAAAAAATACACTGAAAATATTAACTAATGGGTGGAACTTTGTACATGCTTTACTGTGAAGTACAAGTTGATTCAGCAAAATGCAAGACAGTATAGAAAAACTACCCCACAGACTGAGCGGGTGCCCAACAAATCTAGTTGTATGGCTTAGATGAGTTTATCAGAGGTTACTTATACAGGGCTTTAAGTATTGGGCACAAACAGACGTTCTGCAGAGTGGTTAAATTCTTCCTGCCTACCTGTTTGTGGAGCCCTAAAAGTCTTCCTGGCAAATGATATAGAGCCTTCTCTGTGCCATTGCAGGTTTGCCTGTAAGACAAACAGCTACCCACAAGAAGGTAGGTAAGAATACCCTTTGTTCTCTGTATTTCTTTCAGCTACATTGCTTCCATTTCTATCCCTAAAGAAATCTGCATAAGTGCTATTAATCATTAAAAGCCAGTGGTGGCTCTGAGAGGCCAAGGCAGGTGTATCACTTGAGCTCAAGACCAATCTGAGCATGAATAAGACTCCATTTTTATTTAAAAAAAAAAACAGACATTGTGGTGGATGCCTGTAGTCCCAGAAACTCAGGAGGCTGAGGCAAGAAGATCACTTGAGTCCAAGAGTTTGAGGTTACTATGAGCTATGATATCATAGCACTTTACCCATGGTTAGACAAAGTGAGACTCGGCCTCAAAAAAAAAAAAAAAAATCCAATGGTGGGGAACCTGTATTCTTCCTTCTCAAGTAAAATTCAAGGTCTACCAAAGACAGGAACCCTATTTAAACATCCAGGCTTTCGTTTGAGACCACTTCAGGGCTTTAATCTTACAGTAGGGGAGAATGGCCAGTAGTGTAGTCCTCAAAGGCACTCAGTCCCACCATGAATCACCTCATTTCTTGATTGTGCTAAGCTACTCTGGGATCTTCTTTTCTCCAATCATAGCTACCAGATAGAAAAACATAAAATCCTCTTTCATGAACAGAATACTTTAAAAATTCTTGAATTGGCTTACAAATTTTTATGTGTAAAGTCTGACACTCAAATAACAAAGTATAGAAGAGAAGGCAAGATCCATAAAAACAGATAGAGATTCAAATGATGTAAATAAGCATTTGAAAATAAGCTTAGCTTAGTGTACAAAGAATTAACACACCAGGTAGATAACAAACATAAATTAACACACCAGATAAATAACAAACATAAAAATGAAATTGAAATTAAGAACTCTATCATTGTTTTAACAAACAGATTAGAAATAGATAAATTGAGAATTAGTAAAATGGAATAAAGACTAGAAAAAATATTCAGCTCAACATAAAGCGGAACACTGTAAATGAAGAAAATAATAGAAAAGAGGAGGTGGGAAGCAGGGGAAAATCAGCACAAGGGTGAGTATTTGTGTGCCAGATGAGGCCGGCTGATTTGGCAGTGGTGGCAGTTTTCAGACACAGAAGGTCAGCCCTGCAGGGATTTTTTTTTTTTTTGAGACCTGGTCACTGGGGGAGTTTACATGAGAGATCTTGGGCAAGCAACCTAGTGATTTTGAACAGAAGCTGGGACTGAGCCAATGGGCAGAGTGGAGCTCTCATTTTACAGCTGTCGGCCAGAGGCAGCCATTGTGGGAAAGGTGCCTTGCAGAACCAGCCCTCAGGGTCCTAGCACAAGGCTGGGTCTGGCATACCTGATAAGCTGGACAGCCACCATTGGAAGACTTGAGTGACACACATTTTCCTGGGAAAGCCACTGCATGGCTAAGGAGTATGGTCAGACTGGACAGATCCTCCAAACATGAAAAGAAACAATGAACTCTACAACAAATGGACCTAACAGACATTTACAGAGCATTCTACCCAAAAATGACTAAATATATGTTCTTATTAGCACATGGGACATTCCTAAGATTTATTATACCCTAAGCCATAAAAAATGTATCAACAAATATTTTAAAAATAGAAATTATACCTTGTATCTTCTCAGCCCACAGTGGAATAAAAGTAGAAATCTATTCCAACATTCATCCCCACACAAAGCAATTAGAATCTTCGCAATGGAAACACCCTAATGCTGAATGATAGTTGGGTCAATAAAGAGATAAACTTGGAAATCAAAACATTCTTTGAAGAAAATGACAATGGGGACACAAATTATCAAAATCTTTGGCATAGAGCAAAGACTTGCTCAGAGGAAAACTCACATCACAAGTCAATAATCTAATGAATCATAACAAAAAATTGGAAAAGTAAGACTAAACCAATCCCAAACCCAGCAGAAGAAAAGTATGGATGGGACAGCACTCAAAATCATAAAGGTTATATATGACAAAGCTACAGCCAACAACATATTAAATGGAGAACGATGAAATCATTCCTGCTTAGAACTGAAACCAGACAAACTAGCCCATATTTACCACTTTGATTCAATATGATGCTAGAAGTCCTTTTCAGAGCAATCAGGCAACAGAAGAAAATCAAGGGTATTCAAATGAGGAAAGAAGAGCTCTAACTATCCCTCTTTGATGACAATATAATCTTATAGCTAGAAAACCCCCAAAATTCGACTAAGAAAGTCCTGGAATTGAAACATAAATTAAACCATGTCTCAGATTACAAAATCAATATACACACATCAGTAGCTTTCGTATGTGTAGGTAACAGTCCAGCTGATAATCAAATCAAAGACTCACTACCTTTTGCAGTTGCAGCAAAGAAAATAAAATACCTAGGAATACTTAACAAAGGAGGTGAAAGCCCTCTATAGGAAGAAATATGAAACAATTAGGAAAGAAATTGCGGAGGATATAAACAGATAAAAAAATATATCATGCTCATGGATCAGCAGTTTCAACTATTGAAGAGGCTATATTATGCAAAGTGATTTACAGATCCAAGGCAACTCCCATAAAAATGCCAATGCCATTCCTTACAAATCTAGAAAAAAATAATTCTAAGATTTGTATGAAAGCAGAAAAGGCCCCAAATGGCCAATGAAACTTTATGTAAGAACAAAGTGGGAGGCATCACTGTACCAGACTTCAAGCTATACTATAAGGCTATAATAACCAAAACAGGAAGGTACTAGCACAAAAACAGACATAGACCTATGGATCAGAACAGAGAACCCAGACATGAGACCATTCTCATATTCTCATCATATTTTTGACAAAATAGAAAAAACACATCCACTAGGGAAAAGAATCCTGGTTCAATAAATGGTGGTGGGAAAATTGGATAGCCACATGTAAAAGACTCCAGATCTCTCACCACTCACAAAAATTAACTCATGATGGATAAGAGACTTAAACATAAAGCAGAAAATTGTAATAATCCTAGAAGAAAATGTTGAAAAACGCTTATAGAAGTTGGCACAGGCAAAGAATTCATGAAGAAGATCCCCAAACAGCAACAAAACTACTGGATGTCCATAAAGTTTGTGTGTGATTTACTATGTTAAACTATTTTAAATTGCACATGAAATTTATGTCCACCCTGTACATAAATGGAAAGTGACAAATGTAAAAGCTTCTGCACAATCACACAATCAAAAGAACAAATAGACAAGTCACGGAATGGGAGAAAATATTCATATGCTATACACTTGATAAAGAACTGATAACCAGAATCAACAAAGAACTCAAGCAAGTCATCAGGAAATAACCAGTTAACCCCATTAAAAAGTGGCCAAAAGATGTGAACAGAAACTTTTCCAGTGAAAATATACTAATAGTCAAAAATACATGAAAGAATGCTCAACATCTCTAATGATTAGGGAAATGCAAATCAGAACTACAATGATATTACCACCTAAGCCCAATGAGAATGGCTTGTATTAAAAAGTCCCAAAACAAAAGATGGCATGAATGAAGAAAGAAAGGAATCCTTATACACCATCTGTGGGACAGTGAACTAGCACAGCCTCTATGGAGAATTGTATGCAGATATCTCAAAGAACTTAAAGTAACCTATCACTTGATCCAGCAATCCCACTGCAGGATATATGTGCACACCCAGAGAAAAAATGTCATTTTTTAAAAAGGACACCTGCAGGGCGGTGCCTGTGGCTCAAAGGAGTGGGGCACCGGCCCCAAATGCCAGAGGTGGCGGGTTCAAGCCCACCCCTGGCCAAAAACTGCAAAAAAAGAAAAAAAAAAAGGACACCTGCACTCAAATCTCTATAGCAACATAATCCATAATTGCAAAGATGTGGAAACAACTCAAGAGCCCACAAACAGATGAATGTGTTAACAAAATGTAGTAACCATGGAGTACTCCTCAGCCATAAAAAATGGCAGTCTAGTATCCTTTGTGACATATTGGAGGGAACTGAAAACCATTCTTCTAAGTGAAACATCCTAACAATGAAGTAACAAGCACATGTACTCAATACCAAATTGGAACTAATTGATCAACACTTAAGCGCAAAGCATATCTCAGTGAAAATCAAGCAGGGGAGGGGAAAGGCAGGGATAGGTAAATTCACACCTATTGTTGACACGCACACTATGTGAGTGAAGGGCACACTCATATGTATAACTTTGACTCAATCTGAACTAAAGCAAAGAATATAAACAAACATGTCTACTTATCAGACCTTTGTCAGAAACTTAACCTGCAAATATCTTCTCCTATTCTGAAGGCTGTCTGTTTGCTTTATTTACTGTGCTCTTGGCTGTGCAGAAACTTTTTATTTTGATCAGATCCCAGTAATATATTTTTGCTGTTGCTTCAATTGCCTGGGAGGTCCTCCCCATAAAAAATTCTTCCAGGCCAATTTATTCAAGTGTTTTCCCTGCACTTTCTCTGTTATTTTTATAATTTCATGTCTTAAGTTTAAATCTTTTATCCAGTGAGAATCAATTTTTGTTAATGGTGAAATGTAGGGAGCCAGTTTCAGTCTTCTACAGATCGCCAGCCAATTCACCCAGCACCATTTGTTAAATTGGGAATCTTTCCCCCACAGAGAATGTTTTTGAAAGGTTTATCGAAGATCAAATGATGATAAGTGGCTGGGTTCATCTCTTGGTTCTCTATTCGGATTCATATATCTACCTCTCTATTTTTGTGCCAGTACCATGCTGCTTTGATCACTATTGATTTATAGCATAGCCTGAAATCTGGTAACGTGATGCCTCCTGATTTGTTCTTATTTCTGAGTAATGTATTGGCTATTTGAGGTTTTTCTGATTCCATATAAAACAAAATACTTCTTTTTTTAAGACCTTTGAGGTATGACAATGGCACTTTAATAGGGATTGCATTAAATCTGCAGATTGTTTTGGGTAGTATGGACATTTTAACAATGTTGATTCTACCCAGCTACAAGTATGTTGTGTTTTTCAATTTGTTAACATCTTTGGCTATTTCTTTTCTCAGAGTTTCATAATTCTCTTTATAGAGATCTTTCGCTCCTTTGTTAGGTAAATTCCCAGATGTTTCACCTTCTTTGGAACTACTGTAAAAGGAATAGAGTCCTTGACTGTATTTTCAGCTTGACTATTGTTGGCATATATAAAAACTACTGATTTGTAAGTATTGATTTTGTATCCTGAGACATTTCTGTATTCTGTATTCCTTGATCACTTCTAAGAGTTTTGTAGTTGAGTCCCTTGGGTTTTCCAGGTATAAAGTCATATCGTCCACAAAGAGTGAGAATTTGATCTCCTCTGACCCTATTTGGATACCCTTGATCACCTTCTCTTACCCAATTGCAGTGGCTAAGACTTCCATTACTATGTTGAATAGCAGTGGAGACAATGGACATCTTTGTCTAGTTCCAGATCTGAGTGGAAATGGTTTTGATTTAACTCCATCCAGTATGATGTTGGCTGTGAGTTTGCTGTAGATGGCCTCAGTTTAAGAAATGACCCATCTAAACCTATTTTCTTAAGTGTTCTGATCATGAAAGAATGCTGGATATTATCAAAAGCTTTTTCTGCATCAATTGAAGGAATTATATTGTCTTTGTTTTTTATTTTATTTATGTGATGTATTATATTTATAGATTTATGTATGTTGAACCAACCTTGTAACTCTGGGATAAAACCAACTTGATTATGGTGTATTATTCTTTTGATGTGTTGTTGAATTCTGTTTGCCAGGATCTTATTGAATATTTTTGCAATGATATTCATTAATGATATTGGTATATAATTTTCTTTCTTTGTTGGGTCATTTCCTGGTTTGGAGATGAGGGTGTTGCTTCATACAGGTGTTGGAAAGTAGTCCTTCTTTTTGCATGTCAAAAATCATTTTACAACAAAGATATTTGTGCCAAATTTTTTATTACAGCCCAATTCATAATTGCCAAGTCATGGAAGCATCCTGACTATAGGTAATAACCAGGCATTTTATTCTTGAAATTGCTAAAAGAGTAGATTTGAAGGGTTCTCATCATTTAAAAAAGGCAAATAAGTGAGGTAATGCAAATATTAAGTAGCTTAATTTAGATATCTCTCAATGCATGTGTATTATTAAAACAAAATGTGCATGACAAACCTACAGAATGTTGTCAATTTAAATAGTAATGAATATTGTATATCAAATCATCACATTGTACTCCATAAATGTATATAGTTATGATTTTAATTAAAACTTAAATTAAAAACATTTTTTTAAATTTCAAAATCCTCCTGGAGACCCTCGCCTTGATTAATAAACTTATTTTCAAAACACTGCCAGGGATCTTATCCTGGGTGAATGGCCACCATTCTTTGCAAACTTAGCCTTTATTTTTTATTTTTCTCTCTGAATCTTTGAAGGAAGAAGGCTTGAGTGGGAGCCTAGGAGGAGAAATAGGAGGGACCAGTTTGGATGATTTCCATATACTTGGTTTTAAAATCATTTGCATTCTTTGCATATATTTTCATCTATTCTTATTACATAAAAGGAGACTTCTTTGATAATTAAAAAAATAAATGAATAAATATTAATGAATAAAAACAAAAAAAAAAACCTATTCATCAAGTACATCTTAAAAAATGATAACTTTATAAAAATTGAAAATCACAAATTAGGAAAATATTTTGCAATAAATATAAACAACAGGGATTCGGTGCAAAGGACTCCTAAAGAACTCCAATAGCTTAGGAATAATGGAAAACAACCAGCAAAAGATTGGTAAAAGATGTAAATATGCATTCAAAGAAGACTGGGAAAAAATGGAGAATCAATAAACATGTGCAAATAAGCTCAACTTAACTAGCAATGAGGAATGCACATTAAAACTGCTGTGACCTCACGGTGGTAAAGCCACTAGATTAGCAAAACACCAAACATCTCACATCAGGCATTGGTAAGGACACAGAGCAAGGGAACTGTTATGTCCCGCTCATAGGTGCATCACTTACAACACAGCATTGGGGAAAACTGAAACCATCTGTAAAAGTGAGCATATAAACATTCTACTTAACACAAAAGAATTACTTTCAGAAATTCCATAGCAGTACCATGTGCAAAAAAAAAAACTTGGAAAAAAATCCAAATGGCCTCTCAGCGAATAGTTACAGAACCTGTGGATATTCACACATGGAATAATACACAGCAGGAGAAATGATGAGACTCAAGCGGCATGCAGCACAATCATCAAAATTTAGAAAGTTGACATCGTGTAAAAAATTCAGAAATTATGTGCCATATAATATAATTTTAACAAAAGTAAGGAAGAAGAAGGATAAGATTCGCATTGGGAATACCTCTCAAGGGAGAAAGAGAAAAAGCAAAAATATTAGTTATTAAAAAAAACTCATAGAACTGTACATCAAAAAAAGGAACATTTTACTTTATGATAATTGTTTTAATTAAACTTTTAAAACTTAGAACCCACACAAAGAACAACTCCGGGTCCAAAGATTTCACTGTTGAATTTCATCAATTATTTTTAAAAGAAATAAAATTTTATTCAACTTCTTGCAAAAAAAAAATAATAAAAAAATAATAAAAATGTAAATTGTATCAGAGACAATGTTGCAGATTACAATGAAGCAATTCTGTTTTCTTTCTGATTTCTGATAAGTACAAGATGGATGCTACTTGAGAAAACTTTTTCATAAAATTGAAAATCAAAATTGTATTTACACCACATACATCACTTTTAAGTCTATAAGTATTTCAATTGAATATAACGTTTAGGGTACACATTTCTTGTGAAAAACAACACATTTTTTACCCATACCTAAAGATTCATGAAGACAAAGAGAAAAGATTTACATGTTCTTCGAAGAATGGCAAAAATGCACAGGATAATTACTCAGGAGAATCACAAAAACGAACCAAAGTGAACCCCCTCATAATCAAAAACGACCATTTGTTTTCATCGTCATCTACATGATGATGAAATCCAAATTTCATTCCAAATCCAACAAAATTGCTCACTGATAGTGTCTTTAACACAATATCATCTGCCCACCAAGTACCCTGAACTGGAAATGCCTAGGCATTGACCTGAGGAACACAAGTGAACTTAACACAAAATACGTAACACAGCTGCAGAAAGCTGCTTGCCTATACAATAATGAACATTAAAACTTAAAACCCACGCTTTGGGCCTTGGAAATTTGTTCAAAGTATTGGGAAAATTGCTTTCTCATTAAGGTGAGAAAGCACATAGAAAATTTCGAAAAAGACTTTGTTTTCTCCTTGGAAAAGAATAAACCACTTTTTTCTAAGTCCCATTTCAATACAAACTAAGAAAAATGCAGTTACAAGATGACCTTTGTTTTGCTTTCACTTACACTAGCATACCATTTATTTGTCTCTGAAGAACTGCTCTGTTAGACTGATTCTAATCTCAAAAGGTAATGAATTTGGATAAATCAAAGAACCATCCTAGAGAATCAATGGAATTGACTATATTGTATATTCGTAGAATTCACTCTCTGTGTGTTGCCTTAGAACTGGTAACAAACATGGTCGGTGTGAAGGGCATTCTTATTTCATCCACACTTAAGTTTAACTTTTTACACCAGAGTTTTTCCATAGCATTTTTCATCTCTGAATTTCTCAGCGTATATATTAAAGGATTCAACATGGGAGTGATAACTGTATAAAATAAAGCCATGAATTTATCCACAGGGAAAGTGGACACAGGTCTAACATACATGAACACACAGGGAACAAAAAAGAGAACAACCACGGTGATGTGGGAGCTGCAGGTAGACAGGGCCTTACGCCTCCCTTCATGACCGTAAGACTTCAGGGAGTTTAGGATGACTCCATAGGAGATGAGGAGAAGGATAAAGACCACCGTGCAGATTACTCCACCATTGGCAACCACAGTGAGACCTAGAAAGTAGGTGTCTGTGCAGGCAAGTTCCAATAATGGATACATGTCACAGAAAAAGTGATCCATGACATTGGGCCCACAGAAGGGGAGACTATACACAAAGACAATTTGAACCCCAGAGTGCACAAAACCTCCGGCCCAGGCCACCACCAACAGAAGGATGCAAACCCGCCTATTCATGATGGTCAAATAGTGCAGAGGCTTACAGATGGCCACGTAGCGATCATAGGCCATCACCACCAGAAGGAAGACCTCAGCTCCCCCAAATATGTGTTCTATAAAGAGCTGGCCCATGCAGGCTTGGAAGGAAATTGTCTTTTTGTCACAGAGCATGTCAACAATCAATTTGGGTGAAATGGCAGAGGAATAAGCAGCGTCCATGAGTGACAGGGAGGCCAGGAAGAAGTACATCGGGGAGCCCAGGGAGGGGCTCCTGAGGATAGTCACCACGATGAGCAGGTTGCCCACCATCGTCACAGTGTATATGAGCAAAAACATTACAAATAATGCTTTTTGCCCATCAGGATCCTGCGTGAAGCCTTGGAGGATGAACTCTGTAACATTGCTTCTCTCTCTCATTACTCTTCCCTAAGGTTTGTATCAGAGCTGACAGCTCAGATCAGGGCCTAGAATGGAATTGTGAACAGGGTTATGAACACACCCGTGTCATGACGCATATCCACATCCCATCATTGTATCACAACATTACATGGCCCTAGGATATACTAAATGTCTACTGAGTAGCTCTGCCAAAGCTCACAAAGGATTTTCTTTAATAATTCCACTTCTCACATGTTTTTCTCTAAGGCCCACAATTAAAAGTTTCCATCTCTAAGTTTTAGCATATGTTCTATAAAGAAGAATAGATGAGGACCAAACAATCATTCCTACATTCTCTAACTCTTTATTTCAAAGAGCTATATCAGCTACATCAGCTACAAACAACAGGGAAAGCGTTCCTGCTCTCAAGAGCACCACTCTCTGGTGGTGACGATAAACTATAAATTAATAAATTGGCATACAGGCAATTTATTATTTATAGTTTATTGTCCTTTGAAATTTGGAGCAGTTGTGCTATCTTTACAATATAATCTGTGAAGCAACAAACATAAACCCTTCTGAAATATCTCACTCAATACTATGGAAATATATTCTGCCTTCATGAATCTCTTATGAAATACTAAGAGACTATATATTGACTTGCATTAAATAACTAAAAAGCATTAACATTTTTTGGTCTGATTTTGCCTTTTAAGAAGCTATGATCCTCTTCATTACATCTTTGTTTTTACTACAATACCTACCACATTTTTCCATTATCCTACTTTTTGGCATGTGATTTTGAACTGAATTAATCTAACTTGTGCCTATCACCAGCTACCACACAGTATCTAACATTATTTTTCAGAACTATTGGGATTCACTAGGAAGTGAGGCAGCATTAAATAGACATAAAAAAGACAGATAAAGAGCACTGGGATATCGTTTTGTTTATAATATTCCTTACATGCTATGAGTGCAACTTCAGTGTCTAGAATCAAAACAGAGGAATCCTCATGGGAAACTTCCAAGTTCAATGTGACAGTCACTTTCTTAGTGTAAGTACAAGACTGTCTCAGCTTCTTGAAAATGATGGGACTCAAATAGACAATCTCCTAATCCTTTCAAGTTGAACTATCGATCTTCCTATTACTGCAGCCTGCTTTGTTCTGCTCTGCTGACATTTCCTTTCATTTTCCAGATTTTTATACTTAAATAACAATCTCACAGATTATCACTGTTACTTAAAAATGCAGGCCAGTAGCAAGTGAGATTTGATCATTGCAGTGAGAAAATAATGAAATAATGTGAGTTTCTCATTCAGGGTGTACCTATTTACGATCCAGGACATCCTTGGAGACAGACCACAGCACAGGGGAGAATAATGTGGATTCCGGAGCCACACTGCCTCTGCCACAATCCCAGCTTCTCCACTGACTATGTGACTCCTAACCACTTAAAAACCCATGCTGTGCCTCAGTTTTACCATTTTAGAATGAGGATACCCATAGTGTTTACCCCCTATGGTTGTTGTTTATTACAACAATGTGCCTAGAACAGAGCCTGGCACCTGCTAAAGCCCCCAAACTAAGAGCTGTTGTTAGTGGTCTTGGATGCTTCCCTGTGAGCACTGGATCAGAACACAGCATCTCAATCTCGGTCAGCTTGAAAACAATTATAGACGTACTCCACGAGAAAGCAAATAGTACACCCATAGCTCATGAACTTTGTTCAGGGCATACAATAATATGGTATATCTTGGGAATTGCCTATATAACTATACGTAAGTAGTAATTTTACCTGTGCTGGGATGGAATTTAACGAAAAGTCTGCAAATAACACGGGAAAAGTTGTACCTATCACATAGTAGAAAATGAAAGAAAAGAAGGACCAAATCAGAGACAAGAGATTATACTTAATAATGAATATTCACAAGTAGTAAGATACTAATGAGATAATTAAGTGAGGTCAATATTTTCTTAAAATTTTTCTTTAGAATGATTTCCGTTAGTTATGAAGTACTGGGAGCCCAACCTCCTGAGGGTCCCTGAGGATATTCAGGTGAAATTATGCTGTATCCATAATTTAAAAACTCAGGCCAGATCCTAGTGAAGAAAACTTATAAAAATTCAAAAAGGCAAAAGCATTGAATTTTAAAAGTTTCTGGATCTGGGCGATTCCTGTGGCTCAAAGGAGCAGGGCGCCAGCCTCATATACTGGATGGTGGGTTCAAACCCGGCCCTGGCCAAAAACTGCAAAAAAAAAAAAAGATTTCTGGATCTGATGGTTAAGTACAAACTTACAGAGAAGAAAAGAATTGGACACGTATAGAAAACCTAAACTTTCTGGTTACTCACAGTTAGGGAAAGTTACAGAATGAACAAACTCCACAGGTACACAAGATGAATTCCATTTACATAGATTTGACAGTGGGGGAGGTCGTGTGCAGGAAGAGTTTAAGCTGTCACTAGAAGCCAGCTGTGATGAATATTCTACACATCTCATTCACATAATTCAGCAGTTCTGTCACTGTTGAGGCAATAGACCAATGAAAGCATAACTGTTGAACAATATAAGGGTATAAAGTCGTCTAAAAGCAATTCTCTTTTTTCCCCTCACATGACTTTCTGCAAAGTTCAGTGCCTTTTCTCCTTTTAGTCATCAATGATAAAGTTCACCAGGATAAATCTTCTATTGGGCAATTTAACTATTTAGCTATAAGTTAGGGTATATAAACTATCCCTCTGTCTATTTTAAGTCATTAAGACTAATACTTTAAGATAGTATTACTAGGGCTTCCACTTAAAACACTATATTAACTCTTTTCAAAAAGAAAAATCATTTAATGTTTTTCTTAAAAACATGACATTTTTAAAAGATAAACTCTTATAGAACAACCCTCTATGATATTTTTAAATGACAGTCTTATAAATCTTTCCGTGACAGCAGACAAGGTAATGTCCAAATGTTGTTTCTGCTGAAATATCATCCTAATATGTTTGCTGGGATAATTTTTACATTCATATATAAAAGGACACATCATGCTTCCAGAACATAGTAGGTATTTGTTCCTTTAAGCACAAACATGCATGGTATAATACCCAATTTCAAATTTCTAATACAAATATCAAAAAATAATTATAATGTAAAATATAATATCCCATAACCTGAGATTAGAAGTTCATTGGTTGATTTGTGATACATGTAACTGGCAAAATGGAAAATAAATATCTATCAGGCTGAATATAATAGCAAATGTATTTTGCATATTCTGAGTAACTTATGTGTTTTTCTAGCTTAATTTTTCCAATTGAAATTTTTCTCCAATGAAAACATATGATATTTAAGATGCTAGCTATATTGCAGAACATTACAGGAATTATTAATGAGCAACTCTTACCAGTTGTTTCAATAACTAACATCTGGTATCTTGTCTGTGGTCCTTAAAAGTCAATGTTTCTTTTACTCAAGGTAACTGTACCTACCTCATCCATCAAGTGTGTTCACAGAGCCCATGATAATGTGTGGACAATCACTAAATCTAGGAACAGATCCAAGTGGCTACAGTCCTTACTTTTCCACACAGACTTCCCATTATCTCCATCTTTGAGAGAGGTGTCAAACATCCAAAGTGCGTGCCTGGGTATAAAGACATTTAAACATAATGTTACATTTCCTGTACAGATGTTGTTGAATTGTTCTCACCTGCCGGAAAAATTTCTTCACCAAAAAACAAAAATGCTAGGTTTGCAAGACTATGTAAAAACTGACCTAACCAGTAGAAATTAACATGGTCAGGCCCAATATTTTTTAGCACAAATAAAAAAGAAATTTAGCAACATTAAACTAGTTACTTCAGTTTTTCTCTGCTCTGTTAATTATGTTGTAGCAACTAAAAGGTATCTAACTTCCATCGAGGATTCACTATAACATTCATATGCCTAACTACTAAGCTCTATATCTAACCAGAAAAATGCTGGAATCTTCCTTATTGGTTAAGCCAATGACAGAGCTTTCTCAAAAGTAGAAGAACTCCTCAGGTTCAGTCACACAAATGCCATATTCCTATGACCACCACTTTCCTAATTGAAAGCATCTCCCTGGGTCCCCTCAATATTATCCCAGGAAATTACAAATGTCTACAAGCACTGATGAATATAAGAAGAAAACATAATACCTAGAGGATTAGATACCACCTGAGCATATACTCCAGCCTGGGGAGAAAATTGAGTTTTCAAAAGTATCTTGGGCTATTTTATAAGGGAAACAATTCTTCCATGTATATGTGCAGACAAAATTTATAAATTTTTATATCATTACTAGAAATCAGAGAGAGTGAAAGTTCATTACAGATGAGTTAATTAGACTAGTTGGAACAAATTCAAATCAACTAATCACTCTGAACAGTTGACTTACTTGGAACGATCCCTAGAGAAAAAAGACTTGGGTCTTCCCAAGAAAAAGCTAAATGTCAAGCTTAGTCAAAAGCCTGTAATAGGAAAAGAAGAATTATAAAGGAAATTAAATAATAAATTATCAGTTTCATGCAATAAAATATTTAAGAAAGGCAAACAATATTTATACCATAATGAAAAGGAAAATCTTCCTCGATTTCCTTACCCAACCTTACCATGAAGGAGGTCTGTACTCTGACTGTTAGAAAGATTCTGCCCCAGAATTCCTGAAGCTCAGAGAGCCCTAGAGATAAAATTGACATTCTAATTCTCTGAAAGATAAGAAATCATAGTTCTGGGGCAGCGCCTGTGGCTCAGTCGGTAAGGTGCCGGCCCCATATACCGAGGGTGGTGGGTTCAAACCCGGCCCCGGCCAAACTGCAACCAAAAAATAGCCGGGCATTGTGGTGGGCACCTGTAGTCCCAGCTACTCGGGAGGCTGAGGCAAGAGAATCGCTTCAGCCCAGGAGTTGGAGGTTGCTGTGAGCTGTGTGAGGCCACGGCACTCTACAGAGGGCCATAAAGTGAGACTCTGTCTCTACAAAAAAAAAAGAAAAATAGAAAAAAAAAAGAAATCATAGTTCTACAGTTTTAGATTGTAGTAGAGGCTCTACACTCAAGATCAAGGCCTGAATGTAACTAACTCTAACAGTATGTAGTCCACTAGTTGAATTCCTTAATTGTTGTCCAATACCCATTCAATGACTGTTTTCACAAGAAAAAAAGTCCTTATTTTTCATCAGAGGAATGGCCCCTAAAAGCTTCCACTATTATTTTCTTCTTAACTTGGCTTATAATTGGCTCCATTGAGCAGCTTTATTTTATCATATATTTAGTTAAATATTGGATGTCTCTGTCATGAGAGATTTCAATAGAGTCACATAAATACCTATCTGAACAAACAAAATCTTTGTGATGTGATGGGCTCCACTAAAAGTTGGCCATTTTCAATTTACCTAATAATAGATGAAATTCAGCAACCCAGATTTCCTATTGTATTATTTCCAAGAGGTAAATAACAACCTAAGCACTGTGCCTCTCATGTTGGAAACTGTGAAGAGGTACACAAACATATTTTAATTTGGAAGAACTATCTAGTATCCTCAAAGTAACCATGAATTAAATTATTACTCCAAGCAGAAGAACTAATATATGCATAAAGAATCATTCTCTATGGGGGTGGCACCTGTGGCTCAAAGGAGTAGGGTGCTGGCCCCATATGCCAGCGGTGGTAGGTTCAAACCGAGCCCCGTCCAAAAACTGCAAAAAAAAAAAAAAAAAAAGAATCATTCTCTATGTCCCTTCCACATGAATTCTAAGAAACTACTGTTTTTTGCTTATGTGAATGAGACATGAATGTTTGGTGCATCAGATAATGCCTACAACAGCCCAGAATCTGAATTCGTTTACTCCAATAGAAAATACATTGAAAATGTTAAATAATGTAAATGTTGCCATAAAATTTGCCATAGTCCATGGTAACTTTCTATAACACATATCTATTACCAAACTAGAAAGTTAAAGATAGATATACCAAAAACAGCTTCTTGTATACCAAATCTACAAATAAGAACAAACAGGAGTACTAGAAAGATGTAAAGTACATGTGCTTAAAAGCATTTTAAAAATCAACAAAGAGGCTCGGCACCCGTAGCTCAGTGCGCAGGGTGCTGGCCACGTACGCCGAAGCTAGTGGTTTGAGCCTGGCCTGGGCCTGCTAAACCAACAATGACAACAACAACCAAAAAATAGCTGGGTGTTGTGGTGGGCACCTGTAGTCCCAGCTACTTGGGAGACTGAGGCAATAGAATTGCTTAAGCCCAAGAGTTTGAGGTTGATGTGAGCTGTGACACCACAGCACTCTACCCAGGATGACGCAGTGAGACTCTGTCTCCAAAAAAAAACCAGCGAAGAACAAAGGATCAGTGGAACCAATATTTGATCAAAACCCAGAAAACTAAGCTCTGCATTTGGGTTATTTTTTCTCTAAAGATGTGGAATAATTCTAAAACCCGAAAACAAAATCTGAAAAGCTATGTAAAAGCTTCTACTCCTGGGCGGCAGAGCAAGATGGCAAACTGGAGCCAGCTTTCCACAGAGGTTTCCATCCACAAGGAGAGTTAAAGGACAGAAGTTTAGCAAGTAATCTGATAGCTTGGAGCTAAGCCAAGAGTGAAGATTGAAGAACACACATCAACCCTGCTGAGGCAAGCTGCAAACCCAAGGATACAAACAATAGGTACAAAATCCATCGCCAAGCAGATAGGAGTCCCTTCCCCCATGAGTATGGCTCACAGTATACATTCTACAAACAAGCAAGCAGAGTTCAAACATTCTCCTATTTTATCCCACAGGAGAGATCCTCTAAAAACCAGACCTCCTTCCCCTACTATGGTGCCATGGCACTCTCCTGCCAGGCATAAAACTGTATAAAATTGTATATATTCTCTACCTGCAATTCTGAACTCCCAGCACTCCCCTCCACTCTCACCCTGAGGTCTGAAGGCCTGTCCCCTATGGAGTCCAGATTCTTGGGCATTTTCTCCAGAGGTGTGGACAGGGCATATGCTGTTGCAGGTCTGTGCTGATTTCTGCAGCACAGGAGTAGGGAGAAGATGGTGGACTAAAGGAACTATGTGGGACAGGGAGAGCCAGGGCCCCACAGCACAGTGTAGCAGCAACAGCTGCAGGAACAATAGGGATCACACCCCTGGCGATATTTTGGACAGACACTCCCTGCCTTGCTGGGTAAACAGAGAAACCCGGTGGCAGACAGTGGTGGAGCAGATCTGGGACAGAAACACAGACCCCGTGAGTAAAGGATATGCCTGAGGTGGTACCTGCCTGGGCGGGGAAAGTGGGGATGGAGAATAGAAGATGCACGTGCAGAGATGGCATACTCCCAGGGTGGGGCTCAGCCGGACGACTGCTTTAGTGAGCCTAAGAATCACCCGGCCCCCAGAGAATCATACCTAAGACAAGAGCAAGCAGGCAGGGCTGGAACTGATTGCTGATTGTGAGTTCTAACTGTGCCCACCACAACACAGACTTCAGTGGAGACAGACACACCAGCTCTGGGCAGCGGCACAGACTGGGGCTGAGTCCCAGTTTCTGTGAACTCAAACAGCATCTGGTCCACAGGGGAATATAGCCAGGACAGAACCACAAATTTTGTGAAAATATAAGTGTTAGCAACTCAATCAGGAGCAGGGCTGGAACTGAGTGAACCACCCCAGCTTTCATTAACCACCTGAGGTTGCCAGGCCTCAGCTTCCCCTGCTGGATGGTGGCAGAGTGTGGAGGCCTGGTTGAGGACACATAGATCTCCCTGTGACTCAGGCAGGTGCAAACCCCTGGAGCATTTGCTCATTGCAGGAAACTGGGTCACAGCTCTGCAGTGTTACCAGTGACTGGTTGTGACAGAGGTACAAGGTGGGGAAGGAAGCATCAACCTACCCAGACTAATTCATTTGCTGGATGGGTCTTTCAGACTCCAAAGAGCACCCAAACGAGTCATACTCGAGCTGCCAGCATACCACTGCTACCAAGTTGCTGGAGACCTTTTGAACTCTCCCACTTGAGACTGGGTCTGACTGGGACAATTGATTTGGACCTCTTTAACTGAACCACTCACCCAAGGACTATCCAAAGTGGTACCCTGGATGTGTGGTTGTGGAAAGGTTTGATTTTCCTTTTCCAGTTGTCACCCGTGGGGGCCATGGTGACTTAATTGCTGGTATTTCTCCACAGCTGAGACTTCAAGGAACTGATTCATTAGGGTAGGACAGAGACCAGCTGAAAACAAGACAAAGCCACTTAGCCCCACCACACTAAGCAAGTCCCCAGTGTCTCAGGCCATACCACTGTGTGGGTCCTTTGCAAAGCTCTAGGAGAAAAGGTACAGACACCAGTCACAGCTCTTGGGCAAAGGTCTGGTTAATCACTACTCCAGGAGCCCTCCAACCCAATTTCACCTTATCTGCTCATCTAGCCAAATGGTGTAAAATAATCATGGGGAGAATCAGCAGAAAAACTCTGTTAACATGAATAATCAGAGTAGATCAACTCCCACAAAAAACAATATGGCAGACACACCTGAAGATGCCATTCATAAACAAATGGCTGGGATGTCAAAATATAAAATGGGATGTCAGGATATAAAATCAATGTCTACAATTCAGTAGCCTTTGTATAGGGCAATAACAGTCAAGATGAAGAGGCTAATTAAGGACACAACTCCTTTAACCATAGCTTCAAAGAAAATGAAATACCTAGGAATATACCTAACAAAAAAGGTGAAGGACCTCTATAAAGAACATTATGAAATCCTAAGAAAGGAAACAGCAGAGGATATTAACAAATGGAAAAACATACCATGCTCATGGCTGAGAAGAATCAACATTGTTAAAATGTCTATACTTCCCAAAGCAATCTACCTATTCAATGTCATCCCTATTAAAATATTAACATTGCACTTTCAAGATTTGGAAAAAAATGATTCTGCCTTTTGTATGAAAACAGAAAAAAAACCTGTATACATAAGGCAGTTCTTAGTAATAAAAACAAAGCTGGGGGCATCAGCATACTACATTTTAGGCTGTATTACAAAGCCATAATGGTCAAGACAACATGGCACTGGCCAGAAAAATAGAGACATAGACATTTGGAATTGAATAGAAAACCAGGAAAAGAAACTAACATCTTACAACCATCTAATCTTTGATAAACCAAACAAGAACATACCTTGGGAGAAAGACTCCCTATTCAATAAATAGTGCTGGGAGAACTGGATATCCACATGTAAAAGTCTGAAACTGGATTCACACCTTTCTTCACTCACAAAAATTGATTCAAGATGGAGAAAGGACTTAAATTGAAAGCATGAAACAATAAAAATCCTCAAAGAAAGCATAGGAAAAACAATGGAAGATATCGGCCTGGGGGAAGACTTCATGCAGAAGACTGCCATGGCAATTGCAACAACAACAAAAATAACCAAAGGGGACTTAATTAAACTGAAAAGCTTCTGTACAGCTAAGGAGACAACAACCAAAGCAAACAGATAACCTACACAATGGGAAAGGATATTTGCATACTTTGAATCAGGCAAAGCTTGATAACTAAGATCTATAGAGAACTCAGATTAATCCACATGAAAAAAGCCAACAATCCCATGTATCAATGGGCAAGAGTCATGAATAGAACTTTCTCTAAAGATGACAGACGAATGGCTAACAAACATGAAAAAATGCTCATCATCCCTATTCATTAGAGAAATGTAAATCAAAACCACCCTGAGATACCATCTAACCCCAGTGACAATGGCCCACATCACAAAATCTCAAAACTGCAGATGCTGGCATGGATGTAGAGAAAAGAGAACACTTTTACACTGCTGGTGAGACTGCAAACTAGTACAACCTTCTTGGAAGGAAGCCTGGAGAACCCTCAAAGAACTCAAGATAGACCTCCCATTTGATCCTGCAATCCCATTACTGGACATCTACCCAGAAGGAAAAAAATCCTTTTATCATAAGGACACTTGCACTAGATTGTTTATTGCAGCTCAATTTACAATCACCAAAATGTGGAAACAGCCTAAATGCCCACCTATCCAGGAATGGATTAACAAGCTGTGGTATATGTACACCATGGAATACTATTCAGCCATTTAAAAACATGGAGACTTTACATCCTTTGTATTAACCTGGATGGAGTGTAACACATTATTCTTAGTAAAGCATCAGAAGAATGGAGAAGCATGAATCCTATGTACTCAAATTTTGATATGAGGACAATTAATGACAATGATACGGTGGGGGAAAGGAAGAGCACAGTGAAGGAAGGAGGGAGGGAGTGGGGTCTTGGTGGGTGCCACACCTTTTGGGGGCAAGGCATGATTGTAAGAGAGACTTTACCTAACAAATGCAATCAGTGTAACCTGGTTTCTTGTATCCTCAATGAATCCCCAACAATAAATAAATTTTTAAAAAAGAAAGAAAATCAGGAGGTATTTTATACAATAAGCTATATTCCAGAAGGAGCTAACAAGTAATCACTGAAAGAGAAAAAATAAAACAGGCTTGTTTGGTCAACCTAAAAAATAAAAAAGGTAAAAAGAGTAGAATAAACTACATAAACCCTAACCAAAACAATAGTTTCCATACTAACATCAGATAAAAATACACTATAAGATAAGAAACGTTGCCAGGGATAAATTTTTTGCAATAGCAAAAGGTAAGTAGCAAGAAGGTGTAAGAATTACAAATTGGTATACAGCTGAAAACACAGCTTCATAAGATTTTTCTAATAGACTGACCAAAAAGGAAAAATAGACAAAGCAATAAATAAATAAATAGGATAATTTAAGCAAAATACTCAGTAAATGCAAGAAAATGCACACAAAACATTCATAAAGTTATTTAAGACAACACCACCAATAAAAAACTTCCCCTATTGATATAACAGAGGAAAGCACAGTCAACAGCTGAAAATACACATCCTACTCAGGTGAAAACGGAACATTTTTCAAAGTTAATCATATGCTGTCCACAAAGGAATGCTCAACAAATTCCCAAGAATTATGATCATAAAGTATATTCCTGAACATTCAGAGTCCAAGCTAAGAAATTAAAACCTAAAATTAACCAGGTAATTTCAATGTTTGAAAATTCAGCAAATAACTTTGAAATAACTCGTTGGTAAAATAACAACAGAAGCTAGAAAATACTTTGAGATGAATGACAGTGACCATATACCAATCTTGGAATAGTCAGGCAAAATTAATTTGCATTTATTACTATATAGGAAACACACAAAAACCAATACATCAAATGTCCATTCAGGAAGTCATCTCATTTATTATAAGGTCCTAAGGTTCATCCATTTTGTAGTAAATGATATCAAAACATTCCCATAAGAACATAAAATTATTTATCAATTAAAGTAATAATAGGCATTAAGTCATCCAGGTTTAGGCATGTTGTCATAAATGAAAAGATTTCCTATTTTTAATCCTGAATAATATCCATGTTTGTGTGTGAGTGTGTGTTTGTGCGTGTGTGTGATGGGTTCAAAATTTCAATTATGCAGGATGCATGAATTCTGGACATATAATGTACACCATGGTGACTATAGTTCATAATACCATATTTGGAATATATTGTATGTACCATATTTATATATAAATTGTGCATATAGGGAGATATATATAATTACATATATAGGGAGAGATATAGAGATATATATACATACATACATATAATATGCCGTATTGGACATGTATACGTATCTACATAGACTATATACATAATGTTGTCTTTATCCATTCATCTGGTGACAGGCTGATAGACATTTATGATAGTTTCATATCTTGATTATTATGAATAATGCCTCAGTATACACACAAGAGCAGATAACTCTTCAAGATACTGATTTCAGGTATTTGGATGTATGCCAAGAAGTGAATTGCTGGACCTTACGGTAGCTCTATTTTTCATTTTGATTTTTTAAGAACCTGCATAGTGTTTCCCTAATGACTCTGCTAATTTACATTCCCACCAGTAGAGTGCAAATGTTCCCTTTTTTCCACACTGAAAGGCAAATACCACATGATCTCCCTTATATGTTGAACCCAAAGAGTTCAACTCACAGTGGTGAAGAATTGATTGTTCAGTACCAGGAGATGACTTCAGCTAGATAGGAGAATAAATTCAAGAGATCTATTGTGCAACCTGGTAACTATAGTTAATAACCATGTATTTTGTTCCTGAAAATTGCTAAAAGAATAGATTTTAAGTATTCGCATCACAAAACCATGATAAACTTTTGAGGTAATGCACATGTTAAACAACTTGATTTAGCTATTTCCCAAAGTTCTGTGACGTTAGTATACTAACAGTTTTACCATCAATGTGTATCCTATAACATTAAAACAAAATATTGTACATAACATATCTACATAATATTTATATGTCAACTTAAAACTTGATGAATAAAAAAGATTCAAAAAATAAGATTTTATTAATCAAATGAAATGATAAAAATATAAAATTGGAAAATTTAAAATTGAGAAAATACTCCGCAATACATATAAATAGAAAAGATGTAGTGCACAGGATTCCTAAAGAACTCCAATAAGTTGATAATAATAAAAACAGTCAGTAAAATATTCGTAAAAGACATAAATTTCATCAAATGCTGGAACAAAAAAAGGGAATCCAATAAACATACGAGAATATGCTCAACTTCAATGGCCATAAAGAATGCAAATTAGGGGCAGCGCCTGTGGTGCAGAGGAGTAGGGCACTGGCCCCATGTGCCAGAGGTGGCGGGTTCAAACCCAGCCCCGGCCAAAAACTGCAAAAAAAAAAAGAAAAAAGAATGCAAATTAGAACTGCAATAAACTCACAGTATTAAAGAAATACATTAGCAACAAGGTCAAATATCTTACAATATCAAATACTGCAAAGAATGCACAGCAGTTGAGCTGTTATGCCCTGCCGGGAGGTATGTTCCTCATAACACGGCATTTGGGAAAACTGAAACTACCTGTAACAGTGAAAGTATAAACATTCTCTTTAAAACAAAGGAACTGTTTTCAGGATGTCCATAGCTGCACTATGTGCCAAGAAAACTTCAAACAATCCATGAAATGGTCTCTGACTGAATGATTCCATAACCCGTGATACATTCACACTTGGAATAATACACAGCAGGGGAAATGGTGAGACCAAAGCAGCATGCAGCATCATTATCAAATTTTAGAAAGGTGACATCATGGACAAAATTAAAATTCAGAAAACTATGTACTATAAAACATTCTAATAAAAGTAAGGAATAAGAAAATCTGAATGATATATTTTAAGGATAAGTTCAGCTTTGAGATTACCTCTGGGTGGATGCAGAGAAGCAGCATCTGGGAAGAACAAACAGGTAGTTACTGTTGATAATATTACAGGTAAAAGGGTACAAAATTTACAAGTAAATTACAGATATGATTGAGTAGGCATGAAAATAATAAAATTTTAAGATAGTAAGAGTTCTAAAATACTTCTTTATTGAGGAAAGTACACTTTCTGCACATTAAATCTGTACTTCTTCATCCTAATATCTGGATCTACTACTTCGTACTCTCTGACTGATACAGATCATGAGTATCATAGGTAACAAAAACGGAGCCATATGTGGGATTTATGCTGGTGGCATGGGTATATTTTAGCTGCTCCTATTACAAACCAAAAATTAACTGTGTGAAGTGATGGAAATATTCATTTGTTTTAAAATACTAATAGTTTTATTATCTATGTGTATCACGTAACTCCAAGTTGTATATGTTAAAGATACACACAATTTTATTTTTTTATTAAAAATAAAATTTTATTTTTTAAATATGTGAATAGTAACAAAGCATACCCTGTTTCCCCGAAAATAAGACAGTGTCTCATTTTAAGGTGTGCTTCCAAAGATGCACTAGGTCTTATTTTCAGGGGACGTCTTATCTTTCCTGCGAGTAGGTCTTATTTTCTGAGGATGTCTTATTTGGGGGGAAACGGGATAGATAATGTTATATGTTACAATGAAAGCAATTCTATGTTCTTCCTGATTTGTGATGTTCAAGATGGCTACCAATGAGAAAAAAATACATTATTTTATAAAATTGGAAAACAATTGTATTTATACCACAACAAATCATCTTTAAGTCTCTAACTATAGGATTTTAATTGACATAACAGTTAGGGAACACATTGATTATGCAAAACAACATATTTCTCTACCCACATCTGCACATTCAGGAAAACAAAGTAAGAAGTTTTACATGAACTATCAGAAAGGCAAAAGTACACATGATAAACTCTGAGGAAATTCACAGAAAATAAACCAAAATGAATTATCTGTCTCATAATCAAGAACTAGACTGTTTTCTTCACCATCCACCTTTCAGCCAAAAAAATGATCCACCGACAGCATCTTTAACAACAATATCATCTGCTGGCCAAGTACCCTGAACTGGAAATGCATAGACAGTGACTTAAAAACAGACGTGATCTTAAGACACAATGCACAGCACAACTACAGAAATCTGCTTTGCTGATAGAATAATGAATATCTAGACTAAAACACCACCCATTTTGCACATTAAATTTGCTCTAAATAACGGACAAATTACTTTCTCAGGAATGACAATGATAGTGAATTTAAAAAAAAAAAACCTTGCTTTACCCCTTTAAAGTAATAAAACTCTTTCTTCTAAGTGCATTTCAATATACACTAAAAAAATACAGATGCCAGATGAGCTTCATTTTATTTTTACTTGCAATAGCATACCTGTGCCTTTTACTCATCCTGCAGAATTTTTACATTAGATTAATTCTATCCTCAAAAGATAACTTATTTCACAATTCTGATGACTTTGTACAAATGAAGAGAAGTATCCCCGTAGAACTGATTCAATTGACTACATTATTCATCATTAGAATTACTGCCTGTGTGTTGCCTTAGAACTGGTAATAAGCATGGTCAATGTGAAGGACGTTCTTTTTCTTTTTTTTTTTTTTAATTAAAGGACGTTCTTATTCCATCTACTGTTCACTTTTTACACCAGAGTTTTTTCATAGCATTTTTCATCTCTGAATTTCTCAAGCTATATATCAAAGGGTTCAACAGGGGAACAATAACTGTATAAAATACAGTCATAAATTTATCAATAGGGAAGGTGGACACAGGTCTAACATATATGAAAATACAGGGAACAAAGAAGCAAACAACTACGGTGATGTGGGAGCTGCAGGTAGACAGGGCTTTACGCCTCCCTTCCTGACTGTAAGTCTTCAGTGAGTTTAGGATGACTCCATAGGAGATGAGGAGAAGGATAAAGATGACCATGCAGATTGCCCCACCATTGGCAACCACCGTGAGACCTAGAAAGTAGGTGTCCATGCATGCAAGTTCCAGTAATGGGTACATGTCACAGAAGAAGTGGTCAATGACTCTGGGGCCACAGAAGGGAAGATTGTACACAGAAACAATTTGAACCACAGAGTGCACAAAACCTCCAGCCCAGGCCACCACCAACAGAAGGATGCACACCTGTCTTTTCATGATGGTCAAATAGTGCAGAGGCTTACAGATGGCCACGTAGCGATCATAGGCCATCACCACCAGAAGGAAGACTTCAGCTCCCCCAAACAAGTGTTCTATAAAGAGCTGGCCCAGGCAGGCTGAAAAGGAAATCGTCTTTTTATCACAGAGTAAGTCTACAATCAATTTGGGTGTAACGATAGTGGAATAAACAACATCAATAAGTGACAGAGTGGCCAGGAAGAAGTACATTGGGGAGCCCAAGGAGGGACTCCTGATAATAGTCACCACGATGAGCAGGTTGCCCACCATGGTCACAGCATATGTGACCAAAAACATTACCAATAATGCTTTTTGCCCATCAGGATCTTGAGTGAGTCCCAGGAGGACAAATTCGGTGACATTGTTACTCTCTCCCATTTATTCCTCTGTAAACTTTATGAAAGACCTGATAGCTCAGGTGAACAGGACCTGGAATGAAATTGTGAACAGGGCTGTGAACACATCCACAATGTCTTGGAGCCCATCTTTTTCATATCTTCAACAGTGGTTTACCCACCATATACATTTTGTATGTATCAATTGAGTCCTTCCCTAAACTCACAATAGACCTTTCTTCACAATTCCATTTCTCCCTGGTATTCTTTGGGGCCTATACGTGAAAGATTCTATCTCTAATTCTTAATGCATATTCTATAGAGAATTATAGTTAAAGAACCCAATAATCATCTACAATATATAACTTTTTTAAAATGATGTCACTTCTTTAGGATGTTTACAAACAACAGGTACAATGCACTGGTATATGGCACACTTCATAGACGAGGGATTCAACTACCATTCAAATTTTACCTTACAAACACAAGTACTGTAACCTAATCATATGTACCCTCATGTTCGTCTAAAATTTGAAAAAAAGAAATGGAAATGTTTTTAAATGTCTGTAACATGAAAGTATCAAGTGCATTGGAAAAAAATGTAATGAAATATGTGCAAGGCTTCTACATAGAAAGCTATTTAAACTAAAAATTGTAAAGAGAATTTCACTGAGGCTTAAACAAATGGAGATATATAGATCATAGGCAAATTATAAATAAATCAAGTAAATATGTTAGTTCATGGTGCAAGCATCAGCTACAATCAGGGAACGTGTTCCTGCACTGAAGGTGCTTACTCTCTGGCAGTGACAATAAACTACAAATAAATAAATTAGTATAGATTCAGTCCTTTGAATTTGGAGCATTTGTGGTATCTTTACAATATGACCCATGTAGGAACAAATATAATCTCTGCTGAAATACCTCACTGAATTCTCTGGAAATCCACTGTCATACCTTTAATCTCTCCTGCCACAGTGGATATCTAAAAGAAAAAAGCATTGGTTTTTTTTAAAGTTTCTAGATCTAGATTTGACTAAGGACAAATTTAAGAACAGAAAAGAATGGGAAAACTACATATATAAACCTTAATTTCCTGGTTATTTGATCTTGAGCAAAATTACAGAATTAATAAACCGCACGTGTACAAAAGATGAGTGCATTTACAAAGAATTGGCAGTGGGGGAGGTCATGTGTAGGAAGAGTTTGAGCTCTCTCTTGATGCCAGCAGTGATGAATATTCTACACATCTGGCTGGGTGCCCATAGCACAATGGTTACCGTGCCAGCCACATACCCCAAGAATGGTGGATTCGAATCGGCCCGGCCAGCTAAACAACAAGGACAACTGCAACAAAAAAATGGCTGGGCATTGTGGAAGGGTGCCTGTAGTCCCAGCTACTTGGGAGGCTGAGGCAAGAAAATCACTTGAGCCCAGGACTTTGAGGTTCCTGTGAGCCGTGACACCATGGCACTCTACGAAGGGTGACATGGTGAGACTCTGTCTCAAAAAAAAAAAAAATATTCCACACATCTCATTCACATAGTTCACCATTTCTGTCATTGTTGAAGCTATAAACCAATAAAAGCATAACTGTTGAAGAACACAAGTGGTGCATCTTACAAGGGTATACGTGAAACTTTGTAAATGTGGAATGTTAAGTGTCTTGCACAGTAACTGAGAGAATGCCAGGAAGGCTATGTTAACCAGTGTGATGAAAGTGTGTCAAACTGTTTGTGAAGCTAGTGAATGATGCCCCATGATCATATCAATGTACACAGCTATGATTTAATAAAAAAATAAAAAATAAAAAAATAAACTATGAACAAATTCCTATGCAAAAAAATAAATAAATAAAGTCTTCTACAATCAATTCTCTTTTTCTCCCTCTATTACTTTCTGCAAGGATTAGTGTTTTTCCCTCTTTAATCATCAATGATAGATTTTACTAGAATAAAATTTTTATAGGGCAAATATAATTTACTTATAAATTATCATACATACACTATACTTATGGTTTAAGTCATCAAAGATTTAATATTTCAAAATATTATTACTAGGATTTCCACTTAAAACACTGTTAACACTTTTCTAAAATAAAAATGTTTCAACATAGTTTCCTACATAACATTTTTAAAAGATAAAATGCCATAATAGAAAACATACTCTCTAGATTTCACAAATCCATCTTATAAACCATTTCAAATCACAGTAGACAAGGTAATGTTCAAGTGCCATTTTTTTCTGGGATTCCATCTATGACATGTTTGGTTGGATAATTTTTAGATTCATACATATAAGGTCATATCAAATTTCCAGAATATAATAGGCATTTTTTCCTTTATACTTAAAGATACTTGGTATCATATGGAATTTTAAATTCTTTAATACAAATGTACCTAAAAGTGATTTATAAAATTATTTAGACAATCTATTAATAATTTTATAATAATAAAATATAGATAATAAATAATAAAATTATTTAGACAATCACTAAAATCACTTTTAGGTACACTTGTATTAAAGAATTTAAAATTCCATATGATACCAAGTATCTTTAAGGTAAAACTAAGAATGTAAATCTATTTGATTATAATTTATACATTAACATGCAACATTGTTCCACTTCTTATTTGGACAAATAGAAAATTAACACCTATGAGACTGTATACTACCACCAAATACACCTTGTATATGCTCATTAAATTCTGTGTTTTGCTACCTTAAATTTTCCAATTCAGATTCCTCCAATGAACAGATAAGTTATTTCAGACATAACCTATAATTCAGCACATTATTGGAATTTTCAATGAGCATCCCTTCTCAATCATTTCAAGAACTCACGTCTTGAGTCTTGTCCTTGGTCCTTAGAAATCAATGCTTCTTTCACTGAAGGGGCACATACCCCGTCCATCTGCATGTGAACATAGAACACATGATAATCAGTGCATGATCAGTGAATCTTTTTTTTTTTTTTTTTTTGTAGAGACAGAGTTTCACTTTATGGCCCTCAGTAGAGTGCCGTGGCATCACACAGCTCACAGTAACCTCCAACTCCTGGGCTTAAGCAATTCTCCTGCCTCAGCCTCCCGAGTAGCTGGGACTACAGGCGCCCGCCACAACGCCCGGCTATTTTTTTGTTGCAGTTTGGCCAGGGCTGGGTCTGAACCCGCCACCCTCAGCATATGGGGCCGGCGCCCTACTCACTGAGCCACAGGCACCGCCCGATCAGTGAATCTTGAAATAGTCAAGTGGCTGTAGTTTCCAGATTTCCACACAGACTTCTCCTTATTTCATTATTTCAGAGAGTGTCAAAGCACCCAAAGTGCATGCCTAAAATATACAGATACTTAAAAATGAACTCAATATTTACCATACTAAGGTGGATGGATATTCTCGCCTGAGGAAAAAAATTCTTCATAGAAAAACAAAATTGCTATCATTACAAGATTATATAAAAACTGACCTAATAGCAGCTATTATTAAAATGGTCAACCTCATAATTTGGTGGCACAAATAAAAAAGAAATTTAACAACATTAATCTTTAGTGACTTGAATATTTTCTATTCCCTGTCAATTATCATGAAGCAATCAAAAAGCACATGACTTTGAGCATTTATAATAACATTCATGTATCTGGATACTAAATTCTATACCTAACAAGGCAAATGCTGGAATATAACTTGCTGGGTGAGCCAATAACAGAGCTTCCTCACAGGTAGAAGAAGAACTCATTAGTTTTTCGGTCATTCAACAGCACACCACAATCACCACAGCTTTACCCATTAAAAATGTCTCCCTGTATCTCCCCAATATAATTGGTGGAAATTGTGACTTTCCACAAATTTCTACATGTAATCATGGATCTAATAGGAAAAACGTCACATGTAGAAGACTGGATCCCACTTAAACACATGCTCCAAGCTGGGGAGAAAATTGAGTTTCAAAAATCTCCTTAGTTACTTTATAAGGCAGTGGTTCTCAACCTTCCTAATGCCGCAGCCCTTTAATATAGTTCCTGTTGGTTGCAATCCACAGGTTGAGAACCGCTGTTAAAGAAACTAAGTCTTCCATTTAAATGTACCAGCAGAATTTACAAATTATCACATCATCAGCTTTGTAAATGAAAGAGTGTAAGGTTATCATAGATGAGTTAATTAGAAAAGTTGGAACAAATTCAAACCAAGTAATCTCTCTTGAAAAGTTGACTTCCCTATAACAATCCCTAGGGAAAAAAGATTTGAGACTTGCCAAGAAAAACCTAAATGGCAAGCTTAGTAAAAAGCCTGTAATGTGAAAAGAAAAATACTAAAGTAAATTAAATAATAAATTATTAGTTTCACATAAGGAAATATTTAGGTAAGGCAAATAATATTTACACCATGAGGAAAAGGAAAAGCAGTGCCAGGCTTCCTTACCCACCCATAGTCCCATAAAGGAGGGCTGTTCTCTGACTGTTACAATGTCTCTGCCCCAGAAGCCCTGAAGCCAACGGGCACAGAACACACTTCAGAGCTAATTCTCTGAAAGATAGGAAATCATAGTTCTACAATTTTACATTGGAGTAGATGCTATGGGTCAAGGCCCTAATGTGTGTCAGATGTAACTGTAATAATATTTAGTCCACTAATTCACTCTTTCTTTTTAGTCCAATACCAATTCAATGACTTTCTCTACCAAAAAGAAATTGTTATTTTTCATCACAGGAACAGCACCTAAAGGCTTCCACTGGTATTTCCTAAGCATAGCTTGTCATTGGCTCCATTGAACATCTTAAACTCATCATATGTTTAGTTAAATCTCAGATCTTCTGTGCCATACATGCCTTACGTAAAGAGTCACATAAATACCTGTATGAATGAGTGAGTGAATATCTGTATCATGTCATGGGCTCCACTAAAAGTTGGCAGTTTTTAATTAACATCATAAATGGATTAACCCCCAGAAACCCAAATGTCCTATGTATTATTTCAAAGAGGTAAAGAGCACATCTAAAAACTATGCGTCCCTGATAGGTGAGTGTTTAAAGAGGCACAAATATATATCAACATCTCTAATTGATATAATTAGAATCATTAGGCAAATGCAAATCAGAACTACAATGATATTATTACCTAAGCCCAATGAGAATGGCTCATATTAAAAAGTCCCAAAACAACAGATGGCATGAATATAGGGAGAAAGGAATCCTTAAACACTATCTGTAGGACAGTGAGCTAGTACAGCCTCTATGGAAAATTGTATACAGATATCTCAAAGAACTTAAAGTAGACCTATCATTTGATCCAGCAATCCAAGAGAAAAATGTCATTTTTTAAAAAGGACACCTGCACTCAAATCTCTATAGCAACATAATTCATAATTGCAAAGATACAGAAACAACTCAAGTGCCCACAAAAAGGTGAATGTGTTAACAAAATGTAGTAACCATGGAGTACTACTCAGCCATAAAAAATGGCAGTCTAGTATCCTTTGTGACATATTAGAGGGAACTGGAAACCGTTCTTCTAAGTGAAACATCCTAACAATGGAGTAACAAATACATGTACTCAATACCAAATTGGAACTAATTGATCAACACTCAAGCATATAGCATATCTCAGGGAAAATCAAGCGGGGCAGGGGGCAAAGGCGGGGATTGGTAAATTCACACCTATTGTTGACATGCACACTATGTGAGTGAAGGGCACACTCATATGTATAACTTTGACTCAATCTGAACTAAAGCAAAGGATATAAACAAACATGTCCACTTATCAGACCTTTGTCAGAAACTTAACCTGCAAATATCTTCTGCCATTCTGAAGGTTGTCTGCTTGCTTTACTTACTATGTTTGTGGCTGTGCAGAGGGTTTTTAGTTTGATCAGATCCCAATAATATATTTTTGCTGTTGCTTCAATTGCCCAGGAGGTCCTCCTCATAAAAAACTCTCCCAGGCCAATTTCTTCAAGTGTTTTCCTTGCACTGTCTTCTAGTATTTTTACAAATTCATGTCTTAAGTTTAAATCTTTTATCCAGTGAGAATCAATTTTTGTTAATGGTGAAATGTAGGGAACCAGTTTCAGTCTTCTACAGGTGGCCAGCCAGTTCACCCAGCACCATTTGTTAAATAGAGAATCTTTTCCCCAATGAATTGTTTTTGAAAGGCTTATTGAAGATCAAATGATGATAAGTGGCTGGGTTCATCTCTTGGTTCTCTATTCTGATTCATATATCTACCTTTCTATTTTTGTGCCAGTACCATGCTGCTTTGATCACTATTGATTTATAGCATAGCCTGAAATCTGGTAACGTGATGCCTCCTGATTTGTTCTTATTTCTGAGTAATGTATTGGCTATTTGAGGTTTTTCTGATTCCATATAAAACAAAGTACTACTTTTTTAAGATCTTTGAGGCATGACAATGGCCCTTTAACAGGGATTTCATTAAATCTGCAGATTGCTTTGGGTAGTATGGACATTTTAACAATGTTGATTCTTCCCAGCCACAAGCATGTTGTGCTTTTCAATTTGTTAACATCTTTGGCTATTTATTTTCTTAGAGTTTCATAATTCTCATTATAGAGATCTTTCATGCCCTTAATTGGGTAAATTCCAGATATTTCATCTTCTTTGGCACTACTGTAAAAGGAATAGAGTCCTTGACTGTATTTTCACCTTGACTATTGTTGTTATACATAAAAGCTACTGATTTTTAAGTGTTGATTTTGTGTCCTGAGATGCTGCTATATTTGTTGATCACTTCTAAGAGTTTTGAAGTTGAGTCCCTCAGATTTTCCAGGTATAAAATCATTATCTTCCACAAAGAGTGAGAATTTGCCTCATTTGACCCTATTTGGATACCCTTGATCACCTTCTCTTGCCCAGTTTCAATGGCTAAGACTTCCATTACTATGTTGAATAGCAGTGGAGACAATGGACATCTTTGTCTAGTTCCAGATCTGAGTGGAAATGGTTTCAGTTTAACTCCATTCAGTATGATATTGGCTGTGAGTTTGTTGTAGACAGCCTCTATCAATTTAAGAAATGACCCATCTAAGCCTATTTTCTTAAGTGTTCTATCATGAAAGGATGCTGGATATTATCAAAATCTCTTTCTGCATCAATTGAGGGAATCATATGGCCTTTGTTTTTTATTTTATTTATGTGATGTATTATATTTATAGATTTATGTATGTTGAACCAACCTTCTAACCCTAGGATAAAACCAACTTGATCATGGTGTATAATTTTTTTGATGTGTTGCTTAATTCTGTTTGCTAGGATCTTATTGAATATTTTTCAATGATATTGATATATAATTTTCTTTCTTTGGGGGGTCCTTTCTTGGTTTGGAGATAAGGGTGTTTCTTCACACAGGTGTTTGGAAGTATTCCTTCTTTTTGTATGTCAAAAATCATTTTACAACAAAGAAATTTGAGCCAGAATGTTTATTGCAGCCCAATTCATAATTGCCAAGTCATGGAAGCAGCCCAAGTGCCCATCAACCCATGAATGGATTAACCAATTGTGGCATATGTATACTGTGGAATACTATGCAGCCATAAAAATGGAGACTTTACATCTTTTATGTTTACTTGGATGGAGCTGGAACATATTCTTCTTAGTAAAGTATATCAAGAATGGAAGAAAAAGTATCCAATGTTCAATACTATTATGAAACCAATATATAATCACCTACACATTCATACAAATGATAAAACACAACTATAGTCCAGAAAGTAGGAGGAAAGAGGAGGGAGAGGGGACCTCACTTAATGTGCACAATGCAATGGTACATTTCAAAACTATTAAGAGTAGAGTTTAAATGTCTTACCACAACAAATAAGTAAGAGTGAGACAATGGTTATGCTAACCAGTTTATAAGCTTTCTACATTGTATATCAAAGTAGCATATGTACCCCATAAATGCATTAATGTACACAGCTATGATTTAAGAAAAAAAAAGTCTACTTCTTTATGGTCTGAAA